>NW_028281421.1:0-32006 GCF_059751285.1 Brachycentrus maculatus
TCACACAGGTGAAAAACCCTTCTCTTGTTCAGAGTGTGATTACGTATGTTCACGGAAAGGGTCTTTGAAGATTCACATGTCTACTCACACAGGTGAGAAACCGTTCTCTTGTTCGGAATGTGATTATAAATGCTCACGGAAAGGCTCTTTGAAGATTCACATTTCTACTCATACAGGTGAGAAACCCTTATCTTGTTCAGAGTGTGATTACAAATGTTCTCAGAGAGGGACGTTAAAGAGACACATGTCCACTCATACTGGTGAAAAACCTTTCTCTTGTTCAGAGTGTGATTTTAAATATTACCAGAAAGGGGATTTAACGAGACACATGTCAGTTCACTCTTGTGAGAAACCCTTCTCTTGTTCAGAGTGTGATTTTAAATGTTTCCAAAAAAGGTATTTAAACAGACACATGTTAATCCACACCGGTGATAAATCCTTTTCTTGTTCAGAGTGTGATTATAAATGTTTCCAGAAATGGATTTTAAAGAGACACATGTCAGTTCATACTGGTGAGAAACCCTTCTCTTGTTTAGAGTGTGATTACAAATGTTCGCAGAGAGAGACTTTAAAGAATCACATGTCCACTCACACTGGTGAGAAACCCTTCTCTTGTTCAGAGTGTAATTATAAATGTTTACAAAAGCGATCTTTGAAGAGACACATGTCCGCTCACACAGGTGAAAATCTCTCCTGTTTTTCGTAGTTTGATTTAAATAAGCACGTTTGACCAAAACCTTTGAGAATCCTCTGCTTTTGTGTGGGACAGAGTGTGATAAATAATTACGGACAAAACCTCAATGGTAAGAAACCATTCTCTGATCAGACTGTGCTTTCACTGAGGAACTTCAAACCAACACATGTTTTTGCGTACTGATGAGAATGTACTGCACGTTCAACGTGTGATTATAATTGATCAGCATTTTAACTCATACAGATAACAAATGTGATTTTTTTTTGTTGAAAGCATACATGGAACTTCGTCGTGAAACATTTCAACGTGGCAAAAATCAGTTCTTAAATTATTTTATTTTTTAAAACTGTATCGTGCGTTTTATAAATTGTAAAAAGTAGCCTATAGCATGATATCTGGCTCATTTGGAAAATAGGTACCGTGTCTTGTTTGAGGGTTTTGGCGCCCGGAGCACATGGTTGCTAGTAGACATGTAGCGTCTTCGACTTGTGCGATACGTGAGTCCAAAAACAGTATTCTTAATGTAATGATAAATTTATTTAACACCGCCCATCGGTTTGTTTGAAGTAAACAAGGGCGGTAGACGCATTGTAGCTGATAGGAAGTATTACTCGGAACGCAGCTGAATACTCTCCGTGCTTTGTCGTCGAATCGGCTCGTCATACGATGTCCAGCTCTCGGAAATGCGGATTACGCGCAAAACGTCTTGACGTGATCGCGGCTCGGCCCTCTCCCGCCGGCCACTTCATCAGCGCAGTGACGTCACACCGTCCGGCACACGGTCGTCATGCCGCCCGATCAGGACCCCAGAGTGCCTCGCGTCCGGCCCTTCAGGTCGTGTATGCAATGCAAGTTTTTTATTGAGTTAGTTATATGTATTTAAGAGTATATATTTTTTGACATCTCAACATAGATGAAGAAGAAGTAGGCCGGTTAAGTGATCACTTTACACACATGTAACATTCTACCCTAACCAATTCTGCCCATGGTTGACAACCACACCTCTCAAATTCTTGGAACTTCTAAGCATTTTTATTAAGCAGAAACTATTTAATTTATATGTTAAGATGTCAAAAAATAGTATTGAAAATAACTCCTAATTTGAGATAATCCAGATCTGGAACAAGTATTTGAACACACTCAAAATGTTGTAGCAAAATAATGAAATGTTTTATTTGGTTCATTAAATGAATATTTAATTTATAGTGTTTCAATAAAATCCCGCCCTCTTGACTACTGTAAAGATTATGACCATACGGATGCTGTGTGTGTTCACATACACCTTTGCAAGGGTGATTTTGATGCGTCACGAGTGATCATATAAATGCCCCGTGTTACCATAACGGCACAAACATCCTCACAAGGGCTATTCTATGCACCACGAATGTACTGATGCTTCGTGGGATCCAGGACGGCACACACACACACCTTTGCAAGGGTGATTCTGATGCACCAAGAGTTATCATACGGATGCCCTATATGTACCATAAGTGTGATTCGGATGTATCTCTTGTGGACGTACAGATACTGCGTGTTCCATAACGGCACAATTCACAAGGTGATCCTGATGTACCACGATTGTTTTTTTTTAAATTACCTAACGTCATTTTTTTAGTTACCTAACGTTCAAGTGACTCTGAAATCTAGGTACGGCTTATGCAACACCGCTTATCATGACCCTACTCAGGCTTCAACTGTTAAAATTTTAAAGCCTGTGCCTACTCTTTAATGGATTTACTCTTTATGTTTAAAGTTACTATATTTTCATGTCATTTATGAGTAAAAATTCTAGCAAAAACACTCGCTACCTCGCTAGAGAATGGATACATTATCCTCTAATTTGGGTGTTTTTCCTGGTATCTACATTTTTTATTTTATCCCTCAGGCTAATCAATACCAAGCGTGGATCTTTCAATGGATCGCTGTGTGCACTTGGGGTTCTTTGCATTTCTATTTGTCACAGCCCATAGTCTATAGTTCATATGTGCTTACTTGCAGTATGCAGGATTCGTACATTTTTCTTTTCAGACAGGTCGGAATCTCATATTTTGTAGAATATGTTTGAACATTATTGTACAATATATTTACCTTTTTTAAAATATGAATGGTGAGAGAAATCGATAATTTTATATATTATTAACAATATATTGCTCATTTGCGACTGTCAAGTTCGTGTTGCAAATACGGGTTGTGTATATTATTGATACAATTGAAGAGCTAAATAAACCCGCTAACAAAATAATGTTATTCAAAAAAAGCATGCTCGATTATTAACAAATATGGGATACCACGGGAGATCCTTGAATAATTATGTATTCAAGGATCTCCCCTGAGATAATATTCTATTCTTCTTATGAAAGGTAAGTAATTACCGAACACAAATATTGCCTCAAGACGTCGACCGAAAGGTTAAGGTAAGGAGGTACCCTTAGCCATTTTTTAAATTACCTAACATACGGCTTATGCAACACCGCTTATCATGACCCTACTCAGGCTTCAAATTTTTAAGTTTATAGCCTATGCCTACTCGTGAGTGGATTTACTCTTTATGTTTAAAGTTACTATAATTTCACGTAATTCGTGAGTGAAAATTCTAGGCAAAAACACTCGCTATCTCGCTAGATACATGAGTTTATACATTTCATTGATTGTAAGTTACTCAGGTGAATGATTTTACTTAGGAAGTGAGTTTACTTATGTACTCATGTAATATATACAACATACTTACAAAACGCCTAATAATACCATATACTTAACATATCACTACACTAGTTCATGTAACTATGTAGCGTCCTGGTGCGGAGGTGGGCTCGTCTGCAGCGGATCCAGCTGTGTTAGTAATGTAGTAGTGCATATGGAGTCCGTGTTTGTATCTAAAGGGCATTAACGAGACTCCCGTTCCATATGAACACAGGTCGCGGACGAGGGAGTTCCTTTGCAATCTGCTGGTGTTTGGTTTCTGCGCGTTGTTTATGAATTTCGCAAGGCATTGTTTTATTTTATCGATTTTCCGGCGATCGTGAATTTTCTGGAGGTTTTCGCGATGATGCGTATTGTAAATGATTTTGATAGCGCAGTATTGTAGAGTCTACAGCGTGTTGTATTTGGTTTCGTGTATCGATACGAACGCCGGTGCGGCGTATGTGATTACCGGTTTGATAGTGGACGTTTTGAGTATTTTTCTGTTTTTTTTTTATAGATAGTTACCAGGCAAGACAAAAAATAGCGTTCCAATCTAAAAACAAAGGTCTGAAATTATGCAAATTTCTTGTAAAAACATATGTGTGGAGTGTGCTACTGTATGGTTGCGAGACATTCAAAATGTGGACCTATATAAGAATGCCTGGTACTACGAAGAATCGAAGAAAGAAGGGACCTACTCACTGTCTTGAAGAGACGCGCCAAATGGATCGGCCTCGTGTTGCGACAAGAGGGTTTCCTGCTCCTGGGAATCGAGAGAATGGTCGAGGGAACTAGCGCCAGAGGACGTCCACACCGCGAATATTTTTGTACGAGGACATGGGCTTTTTAACGTATGAGGAGCTGAGGGTGGTGCATAATAGATAGACCGCATTGACGAAGGAGGTGTCATTAGTTACTGCAAACTAAAACACAAGATTGAGATCATAGAAGAAGACCTTATATCTCCATTCACTGGTCAAGACGGCGGTGTATAAATTAAACTCTTTCACATTTATTTAAATTTTATTTATTAAGAGAAAAAAACACTTAACTATTTATTTTGTATACTAAAAGCATTGTAAACTTTGTGGTATAGTAATATAACACTTTTCTTATCATTCATCGATATCTTTGTATAATACCACTTAAAAAAACACGACTTCATGACTACCAGATCTGGATAATCACTCCATCATTAGGTCTACATTTGACCTGTAAATTAATTATTTATTAAATTGTCCTATAATACATATCTTACTTGCATGGCGAAAACGGAACTAGAGGATCATGTGCCGGACGGTGTGACGCTCACCGCGCTGATGGGTACACAGTCTATACTGTTTAAAGGTTTCGCAACAGTATGGTTACAAATGTGTCTGTTAAGATCCCCTTATACAAAGGTTAGTAGCTCACTCCGTACAAGAGAATGGTTTCTCACCTGTATGAAATGAATCTTTAGAAGACTTTCTGTGAACAATAATAATCTTACTATAAGTAAGAGAAGGGTTTCTAAACAATGTGGGTTGAGATGTGACCCTTTAAATCCATTTCCGTGAACATTTCTGATCTCACTCGGAACAAAAGAAGGGTTTCTCACCAGTGTGAGTAAACATGTGAATCATCAAAGACGTGAGCATTGATAATCATACTTTGAACAGATAAAGGTTTTTCTCACGCGTGTGTTAAAATATGTCTCTTCAAAATCCCTTTCCGTGAACATTTATAAACACATATTGAACAAGAGTAGGGTTTCTCACCAGTGTGAGTGTACATGTGCTTCCTTAAAGACGTTTTATCATAACATTTATAATCACACTCTAAACAAGAGAAGGGTTTCACACCAGTGTGAGTGGACATATGAATCTTCAAATTACCTTTTTGTGTACTTTTATAATCACACTCTGCACAAGAGAACCGTTTCTCTTTAGTGTGTGTTAAAATGTGTGTCTTCAAATCGGTTTTCCGTATAAATTTATTATTACACTCTGAACAAGAGAAAGGTTTTTCGCCCGTATGAATATACATATGATTCCTTAAAGACCATTTATTTGAACATTTATAATCACACTCTAAACAAGAGTAGGGTTTCTCACCAGTGTGAGTGTACATGTGCTTCCTTAAAGACGTTTTATCACAACATTTGTAATCACACTCTAAACAAGAGAAGGGTTTCTCACCAGTGTGAGTGGACATGTGATTCCTTAAAGACCTTTTATATGAACATTTATAATCACATAGTGAACAAGAGAAGGGTTTCTCACCAGTGTGAGTGGCCATGTGATTTTTTAATGACGCTTTCTGGGAACATTTAAAATCACACTCTAAACAAGAGAAGGGTTTCTCACCAGTGTGAGTGTGCATGTGATTCCTTAAAGACGTTTTGTATGAACATATGAAATCACACCTTGAACAAGAGAAGGGTTTCTCACCAGTGTGAGTATACATGTGATTCCTTAAAGACGTTTTATGTGAACATTTAAAATCACATATTGAACAAGAGAAGGGTTTCTCACCAGTGTGAGTGGTCATTTCTTCAAGGCCGTTAGAATGTACGTGCTCTAATTTCTCTGAAAGTGACGATATTTTATCACTTCTCGTTAAATCTGGAAATAAAAAAATGCAAAAAATTGAAATAAAGCAGCCACCAAAATACAGAAATGATCATCTCAAAACCTCCATCACTACAGTGCTATTCGCTATCATTTTTAAGTGGATAGACTCCAATAATGAAGGTGGCCGTTAAAGACACACTTTAGTTTTACCCTTTTGGGTAACCAGCCTTTTAATTAATAGATATTTATTATTTGTCGAAGTTTGAATAAAACGGTTTATTGTTTTATTTGGACCTCCAGCAATAAAATGCGGTAAGCCCGGCATCTTCATAAATGTGGATATTATTTATAACAAAATGTTACTCACTAGATTCAGCATCATGTCTGCTCAAAGATTCCATGCATTCTTGTTTTATATCAGGATAATCAATATCTATATCGGTGAGGATAACTACATCACTGGATATTAATTTCTGGTGTAGATCAGTTGCAGTCCCCGGTACAGCTGGCTCCTCGTTCAGGTGTTCCCGAGTATGGGGAGTATCATCATCACTTCCTGGTTCCTCCTTAATTATACGATCATCTGGGTCATAGTAAACATCGAGTGTTGCCCCTTCTCCAGCAAAGAGGAGAGTATCCCTTTCTGCATCTCGCGGTTCAGCCTTCACAGGAGTTAAAGTGGACTCCATCTGTTTTACAAACGATTCCAGTTTTGGCAGAAAAAAATCCTGTATCCTGCAAACAGAAAACACGAATAAAATAAATATAAGAACATGATGATAACCATACAAGCAGTAGCGTGTATGCCACATAGGTACACAAGTAGCGCCTAGGCTACCTATCTTGTAGTATAATTATTTTTATTTGGATGGCGACCTAACAAGGTCAAGCGTATCTTATACGCTGTATTACATTCGCCATTATACCTATGATTGATAGCCAATTTTAGTGATGTAATTACGAAAAGTTATATGAATTTGCAAGTGATCACATACAACGCTTTATCATCTCAGTTATTACGAATCATCTCCCCATTTCCTATGTCTCGATACTTTGAACATGCATTGTTTCAATTTTGACAGCTACAACTGTCTTCATTGATTCCCGTTAGTAAGGGAAGATCATTTATTTTTTTCCAGTAACACTCATTGTCGTAACAAAACACTTGTTTCCTACACTGAAATACATAATTATTACAGGTTTTTTTCAATGATTTAAAAATGATTAGAATAATTATCTGTAAGCGTGTGGACGTCACCACCGATTGGAATACGTAGATAATAATATTATTCATAGACAATATTGAATAATTAAGTTTCGAAGAGTAAAAAATAAGTATCTACTTGCCTAAAACATTCCTTCAGTAGTCTAGGGCTACGTTCCGCGCGAGTGGAAAAAAAATCAGAGTTCTCCTCTTTC
The DNA here is from genome assembly GCF_059751285.1 of Brachycentrus maculatus. NCBI lineage: Eukaryota > Metazoa > Arthropoda > Insecta > Trichoptera > Brachycentridae > Brachycentrus > Brachycentrus maculatus. Next base: position 7,348 of record NW_028281421.1, read on the forward strand.
TCAAACCATCCAAGGATCCCCGCGATCCTTCCAGCTATCGCCTCATCAGCCTCCTCACCAGCATCAGCAAGGTGCTGGAGAAAATCATTCTCGTCCGCCTCACGGAGCACACCGACGAGAAGGAAACGATCCCGACGAGCACTTCGGTTTCCGCACCCGGCACAAGGGCGCCGCCATGGCGCTCTTGGATCTAGTGAAGGCGTTTGACACCATGTGGATCGACGGGCTCATATTCAAACTCATCAACATTGACACACCCAAGTACCTCATCGACATACTACACTCGTACCTGACGGGCAGGAGTTTCAAGGTTGCGGTGAGAGACACGCATTCCACTGACAGACCGATTCCCATGGGCGTGCCCCAAGGCAGTCTCATCGGTCCACACCTCTTCAACATCTACACCCATGACATACCCACGTTGCAGAACTACTCGAAGGCCATCTTCGCCGCCGACACCGCCCTCTACGCCACGTCCTGGTTTGCCGACTTGGCGGCACGCCATCTCCAGAGCGGACTCATCGAACTGGCGACGTACTATCACCGGTGGAGACAAGCTGAACGAGTTGAAGACCGAGACCATTGTGTTTACGCAGAAGAGAAGGGAGGGCGACGCCGTCGGTCAAGATCCAAGTCAGAGGAGTGGAAGTCGAGTGGCAGAAAGAGGTCAAGTACCTCGACAGCAAACTCAACTGGAACAGATACATCACGTACGTCCGACAGAAGGCGTCGGGAGCCTTCGTGGCCCTGTCGCCCATCTTCAGACGTTCGAGCGCAGTATCTACAAAAAACAGAAAAATACACGTCCACTATCGAACCGGTAATTACCTACGCTGCACCCGCGTTCGCCTTGATACACGAAACGTTTTTTTCCATTTATATTCTAAACAACAAAAAATGACCAATATACATACATTCTTTTTAAAAAATCGGGGTGGAAAGACGTGCTATCACTTCGGTGGTCGGCCGTTGTTTGAATTCTATATTGGCGTTGTTATACCCTTAAAGGCCAGAAAGATATTGTTCATAAGTATCAAAGGAAAGAAAAACATACTAAACTAATTAAAACTAACTAACAATCACGCCGCTTCTACGCAGTGGTAGGCAGAGAGAATAGAACGCAACACCACTCTGTCTTTGCAAACATTCTTCGCCTCTTCCACGTTCATGCATATATTTCCTCGTACATACCTGCTGACTATTTCAACCGATTATTTAGAAATATTCTCTTCTTCAAACCCATATCCACACCCCAATGGTGCATAGGGCACTGCATCATAGAAACGCAATGTTATCTTGATCGTTAACAGATGAAGGAATGATCAGCCCTCCGCTTCGGGTACCAGTCCATGGTAATATTTAATGAATATTAGAGTGAAAAAATCACTTATATTTATTTGATCCCTCCCCTGGGAATCGAACCCGGGACCTACAGAACGGTAACCAAGCGTGCTGACCATTACACTACGGAGGCAAACAAATATTAGGTGACCTGTAAATTTTTGAAATGACGTTTGATCATGTAAGGTCTTTTGGGGAAACGTAGGCAAATAAGAGAAAAGTTATATGTTTTTAAATGTCAACATAGATGAAGAAGAATATGGATGTTTGAGTATTTACAGGGCTTACAACCTCACACTCAGCGCACAATAGTTAGTATTCAGGCCGCGAGTCGGTATAATTGGCGGACATATGTATGAGGGGATCCATGAATGTGCAAGAGGCGAAAATTGTTTGACGGAGTAGTTGTGGCGTTCATTTATCTCTGCCATTCTTTGCGGCGTGATGGTTAGTTTATAAAACAAGGTTTTTTTTTTAAATTACCTAACGTCCAAGTGACTTTGAAATCTCGCTCTAGCTTATGCAACACCGCTTATCATGACCCTACTCAGGCTTGAACTTTTTTAGTTTTATAGCCTACACCTACTCGTGAGTGGATTTACTCTCTATGTTTAAAGTTACTATAATTTCATGTAATTCATAAGTGAAAATTCTAGGCAAAAACACTCGCTCTATAAAGGTGGAGACTGACAGGAGCATTTCGTAGTTACATCGCTCGCGGCAAGCATCACCGAGCATCCGAAACTATGGATGGAGTGCTCGGCTCTGTGTACTGGCTGCCTGAATGCTCGCATCGTAACGTGTTACGTTACGACGAAATGCTCCGGTCAGTCTCCATCTTAAAACAACGTTATAGGTAGGTACCTATAAAGTTTTATCTGCCTATTTATCTATGGTATTGCGGAGTATGATTTTCTCTATGGTAAGATCCGTCAGCTGTCAAAGTTTAATGCTCGTCTCCGAGTAATACTATATACAAAAGTAAAGAAATAAAAGTTTTATTCTGAAAAAGTGATAAAACAGATGAAACCAATAAATCGTTGTTGGATTATCGTACATTGTGAGTATTTAGTAGTTTGCTTTTAATAATAATTTTGAAAATTGTATGCTCCTTCTTTTTAATGGTCTAACCTGTTTTCTTCGTTTGATCATTAGCTGTACCAAACCCGAATGCAGCAATTAATCGTTAGCAATACTTTCCTATTTTGATGCACGGCGGGTGTTTTTTACGTCCGCGGGCCGCTGGCGACGGGATTTGATAACAGGGTATCATCAATCGGGAGGAATATCTAATTTAACATACTCAACCTATAAAGGATTGTATTAGACTCGTTTTGTGTTTGTAACAGCTGATATAATCAATTTTTGAATTAATAATTGTCTTTTGCGAAATTCGCCTTCGTAAAAACCCTGTTTTCGTAAGTTGGTAACGAATGACGTCACAGAAACGAATCTACACTACTACTATTACAGCTCTTTAAAGCAGATACATAAAGGGATACGCCCCATAACATTTCTGATGACCTAAATTTTAATGACGTATAGCGGTGTTCGTTTTTCGTTTTATTAAAATATCTAAAGTTAAAACCTTCATATCTCCCTTAGTTCTCTACATATTTCAATGAAAATGTTACCAATAGTCTTATTATGGTGGCTTTCTATCCTATGCATAGTGGCTATTTCGTAGTCATACAGGAGAAAGTGACCAAGTGCATTGTTTTACAAAAACGTGATCATTGACTATTTGATATCTTACTAGCTTAATATTGCCCTGAAAAAATCCCAAAGGATTTTAAACTTGGAAGTATAATATATTGACTTGTTAAAAATGACTAACTGCATTGATGTTTATTTTGTTGCCAAGCAAAAGTGACTTAAATGGCCCTCCTGAACATTTTACGTTTTGGTATTTGGTCACTTTCTCCTGTACGACTAGGATTTATTGGTCGAACACATGCTTTGTACATCTTCATTTTACTTTCTATTCTCAAAGAAATTAATGAATAAAATTTTATTTTTCATTTTTTATCAGAACTAGAAATGGAGAGTGAGGTCCGAATCAAAGATGAAAATTTCACCGAGGAAAAAATGGTCGTCATCGAAATTCCAGCCATCTCGGCTGCAGCTGTGTGCCCCCAGACCGTCGTCAAGGTAATTTAAATATAAATAAATAGAATTTTTGGGTAATATATCCAAAATTAAACAAGGTATAGTTGTCCGCCTCCGTAGTGTAATGGTCAGCACGCTCGGCTACCATTCTGGAGGTCCCGGGTTCGATTCCCAAGGGGGGTAAAATAAATATTAGTGATTTTTTCACTCTAATATTTATTCAATATTACCCTGGACTGGTACCTGAAGCGGAGGGCTGATCACCTTTCCTTCATGTGTAAACGATCAAGATAACACTGCGTTTATATGACGCGGTGCCCTATGCACCATTGGGGTGCGGATAAGGGTTTTATTTATATTACAGTTGTATAGTTAAAATGTAACTTTGTTTTAAAATCACTGTAATTATTTAATTATAACTTAATTATAATGTGAGTATTTTTGCCTGGAATTTTCACTCATGAATTACATGAAATTACAGTAACTTTAAACATAAAGAGTAAATCCACTCACAAATAGGCATAGGCTATGAAACTTATAAAGTTGAAGCCTGAGTAGGGACATGATAAACGGTGTTGCATAAGCCGTGTCTAGATTTCAGAGTCACTTGGACGTTGGGTAATTTAAAAAAAATATATATATATATATTACAATGTCTACCGGTTTCGAAGCTAACCGATTCTTTATCTTGATAATACTATTAGATAATACTTGATATACTATCTGATTAATACTAAAACTCTATCTACTAAACAATATTCAACATATTTTGACGGTTAGGGTTAAAATTCCTAAATGTTTTTCCTATATATAGGCTGGGACACGATGAGCACTGTAAGGAATAAATTCCTAATTTATTATATTTATCAGCATCTATATTATTTCATAATGATTTATTTATAATTTACGTTAGTTAGTTAGTAAGCAAACCTATTTTAATGCTACCATTTTTGAAGTAAAATGCACTGACAACAATCTCGGCCTCGAGTGATGGTCTGCTTTTAATGCGTTTTGTATTCCAACATGTTTCAGGCGGAAAATGGATCTCCGAACATGCAAAACGCACGTGTGAATCTCAACTCTCAAAACGTGGACGTTAGTGTTAAGAATGAATACGAATACTTTGAAGAGACAGATGGAAACTTTGAGAGCTGCGAAGCCAGCGATGGAGAGATGCGCGGCGAGATGGATGGAGCTGATGCTAGGAACGAGGGAACATCGGGTACGGAAGGGAACGATGTGCACTTGTGCGAGGTGTGCCAGTTCTGCACGGAGACCAGCCGGGAGATGCGCGGGCATCTGGACGCGCACCGGGGCCTGGCCCCCTTCGCGTGCAACCTGTGCCTGCACACCTGCAAGCGCGTCTACGACTTCAAGATGCACCTGATCTCGCACAAGGGAGAGCGCTTCCCCTGCGAGTCCTGCAAGTACGTGGGCTCCACCCCGCACAACCTGCGCAAGCACCGCAAGCGCCACTCGCAGCCCGCCGACTCCTACCGCTGCGAGGCCTGCGACTACACCTGCCGCTACCTGCACAACCTGAAGGTCCACGAGGCGACGCACTCAGAGACCAAGCCGTACGCCTGCGACGTCTGCGACTACACCTGCAAACGCCCCGGGAGCCTGAAGAGCCACTCGATCAAGCATTCCAAGGTCAAGAATTTCTTCTGCGCAGTGTGCGATTTCTCGTGCAAGCAGTCCAAGACGTTGAAGGTGCACGCCATGTCTCACACAGATTCGGAACGGATCTTCTGCGAGCTGTGCGAATTTTCCTGCTACATGCCCCTGCAGATGAGGAAGCACCGGATAATCCACTCCGAAGACAAGAGGTATTCCTGTGACGAGTGCGGCTACGCTTCACACTCTTCGGGCAACCTCAAGGCGCACAAGCTGAACCACTCGGACGCGAGGCCCTTCTCGTGCGGGCTCTGCAGCTACGCGTGCAAAGTGCCCTCGCTGCTAAAGAAGCACATGTCGTCTCACTCGGAGGATCGGCCGTTCAAGTGCGACCAGTGCCCGTACGCCTCGAAGCGCTCGCGCAACCTCAAGAGCCACAAGGTGCGCCACTCGCAGGTCAAGCCGTACGCTTGCAGCCAGTGCGATTACACCAGCAAGCGGCTGGAGAATATACGCACGCACCGACTCACGCACTCGGTGGAGAAGCCCTTTTCCTGCGACTTATGCTCCTTCACGTGCAACCGCAGCGACAATCTGAAGATTCACGTCAACTCGCATAAGCGCAAAACTGAACCGACTTAACTTCCCTACACACACGTGATACGCGTCTTTTTTGGCACCATTGCGCTAACCCTATGCCAAAAATATTTAATGCGAGACAGACAGAGGGAACACGCTAACGAAAAAGTACATCAGTTCCATCCTAAAAGCACCTATTATGGCAAAAAAAATCTGGTATGAAAACAACAAACAATGTTTTCAAAATTATGTAGAAAAGAAAAAAAAAAATTCTACATAATTAACTCAGAAAATAAACCAAGAGTAGGGTGGTTAAAGACAAAACCAAATGGATCGGTCACGTGTTGAGGTCACAGGAGGGTTTCTGCACCTCTTTTTCTGTTTTCTTTTAACCCTTATACTCACATGATGGTGCATAAGGCTCTAAATAATATAAATGCAGTGTTATCTTGACGCCAACACACGAAGGAAAGGTGATCAGTCCTCCGCTTCAGGTACCAGTCCGGGATAATATTGAATAAATATTACAGTCGTAATAGAGGGAAAATGCGCCAAAGGACTCCCACGCCGCCAATATCTTTGTGACTTGTATGAGGACTTGGGCTGTTGGACGTATGATGAGCTGAAGAGATTAAGATTGGATGGAAGATTGAGACAAAAGAAAGACTTCAGCATCTTCTTGTATCCGGTATTGAACAAACCCCTCCCTCTTGCACAGTTGTCTGTTAAACGCGCCTCTCTTCCAGTGCAGGCCGGCCACTTCCCCAATGCCATCGGACCATCTTGTCTGCGGCCTACCCACGCTTCTAGGCCTTCAGTCAATCATCCTCTGCGTCCGTTTATTCTCAGACATGTACCACATGACCTGCCTAGTTCCACTTTTGTTCCGCGAATCTTTGGCTCAAGGAAAACGACTCTTACACTACATATTATAGGTGTCTTAGCTTGAGACGAAGCATCTATAAATTTTATACGAAAGTAGATGGTCTAAAAGTTTAATTTTTTTTTATACTAATGTAGATGGTCTGAAAGTTCAATCTTTCTTTTTATACTATGTAGAGTAGACGGTCTGAAAGTTCAATGGTTCCTTTTATACGAAAGTAGATTATCTGAATGTTCAATTGTTCTTTTTATACAAAAGTAGATGGTCTGGAAGTTCAATCGTTCTTTTTATATGAAATAAGATAAAAGCCCAAGGATTTCAGGGCTTGCGACCTGGCATTCAACTGGCCTGAGCATATGCTTCATACACTTGTGTAACGTTCACCCTTCTACCTATTATTGAACACTCATATGCATTAACTTTTAAAAGATGTATATATTCGCTGTTGATGGATTCCTTTCGTAAGTTAGTTGTAATTTTAACAGATTAGGAGGGGAGAATTTTTAAAATATATATCTGATTTCTTCTCCGTCTTATTCCTCATTACCGAGGGTTGTGACCCTTGCGGAAGCAATGACTCTTCTCCAGTTATCCCTTGACTGCGCTGCACGTAGCGCTCCAACCACCGAGGTGCCTGCTGCTGCCTTAACACATTAGTTACGGCAATGTTTTGATAAAACTGTATCTTGAGGCGGGCGACATTAGACAGCTGTCCGGAAATATAAAATATGTCAGTGAACTTCATATTTTGAACTTGAGGTTGAACTCGAAAACAATACAAAAACGGTTAAATGGTCTCTAATGTCTCAAAATAAAATCATATTAGTCCACAAATCACAACAGTAAAAAAAATGTTAAAAACACTAATAAAATATTAGAAAATAACAACACAGTTTAACAACCGCCGAAAACTCAAAATCTGCGAATAAAAAATGGTTTATGGGCTTTCCCCACACGCGTTTATTGCTTTGTAAGTACCAACTGCCGACTTAAGTATCGACTTAAGATCTTTGTATTTTATTTCATTTTAGGACAAAGAAAAAAATGCACCGTCTGTATCCATTGTTTAAAGTTAATTTGTAACATTTCCTTCAAAACAGATTACGACCATTAGCTATGTTTTGAACCAGTAAATATGAGTATTATTTTTTATATTACAACGACATCTATCCACTACACAACAAAAGCAAAAAGGCCAAGAGATTAGAAGTTTATGACGTGTTTTTTGTATACTAAATTGAAGGTAGCCGAAATGCACAAAAATGTGCACCCCGCCACCACACAAGTTTTCTGAAACGCACAAATATGTGCACACCGTACACAATGTGTTAACTCCATCGGTCCGTCGTGTGGGGATCATCCTCTCCCTCTCTTCCCCTCCAGGCTACCGATCACAACCAGTTGTTCCAGGCTATCCTCATTACCACGCGACATGTCCAAAGAACTGGAGAATCCGTCGTGTACAGACATTGGCCGGAGTCAAGCCATCCAAGTGTAGTTCCTGGCGAATAGACTCGTTGGTGCGTCTATCTGTCCATGGGATTTTGAACATGTGACTAATACAATCTTATTCTGACCGATATCAGCACCCAATGGTGCAAAGGACACTGGATTGCATCGTCACAGTGATAGTTAATTAGGTATGGCAGGCGATAAGTTCTGCGCTTCATGTATTAAATAAATATTAGAGTGAAAAATCATGGGCTTAGTACTATTTATTAATATTTATTTGTATTATATACATATAGATACGTTCCTTCATTCCTATTTAATAAAAAAAATATTCAATCCAACTATGTGTTTCATTTATTCACAATATTTAGAACATTGGAACAAACACATGAGAATAGAAAGTAAAATGAAAATATACAAAACATGTGTTCGACCAATAGCCACTTATGGGATTGAGGCAAGAGCAGATACTTCCAGAACAAAATCTCTATTTGGAACCTCCGAGATGAAGACTCTCCGATCCATAACCGGAAACACATTGCGAGACCGAGTAAGAAATACCGACATCCGGAGCATGTGTAAGACGGAGGATATCGTGAGGTGGGGACAACAACGAAGGCAATACTGGAATGAACATACAAACAGAATGTCAGAAGACAGACTTCCACATAACGCCCTTCAAGGAATCCCTGAAGGACGCAGACCCCCAGGCAGACCTCCGAAAAGATGGAAAGACAGCTGGGAGTCAACATCCCAAGAGCGACATGCGGAAGCACAAACACATCCCTAGGATCTACAAAAAGAAGAAGAGGAAGAATATTTAAAGCAGTGGTTCTGACCTTTTTGAAGTTAGGGAGCGCTTTTGATCATAGGGAAAATTCGCGGTACACAAAACCAAAGATCCAAAAAACAGACAAAGATAACTCTTATTAAAAATAAAAGTTATTATTTTATTACAGAAAAGTTAAAAATTAGATTAATTTTTTTTAAAAATCATTAATTAAACCATATCCGTTCCTAGGTGGAGCATATGGAGTCTGCCAACTGTCTCCAGGCTTTTCTGTCGGCTGCCAGCTCCCTTGCATCCTCCCAAGTCAGATCCGCGTCCCGAAGCTCTGACGAGAACTGCCGACGAATTGTCAGCAGTGGTCATAAAAAAATCATAACAGCAAAAATATTCCAATGGAACTTTTGCCACGAGAATTATTTAATGTGACACCTGAGCTTGTCGGCTTTTACAAATTTCAGCGATACTAGGTCAACTATTTGATATAGCTACTCTACAAAAAACAAACGTAGTATTTAAATAACAATATAATTATATTTTAAAATAAAGTACAGATACAAAAATCAATAAATACATACTTGGGTTCTTAGTAATATTTTCAAACTATTGAAATATTTCTTTAGTCAAGAATTTGGTATCGAACCTGACATATCGCTCACTCCTTTTAACAACGTCATATATCGAAAATCGTCAATTTTCAGTTGTACGTGTTTTCAGAATGCCTAGAAAATGTACTATATCCCAGCAAAAGAGGCATATTTTAACTTAATATTTACCCGCTGCAGGGCAGAAAGTGTTGTTTTTGCATTTTGTAAAAAAGGTATTACTCAATTTTTTTTTTTAATATACTAAATATTTTTCAAATGGAGAAAAAACCTTCAGGTTTTAACTAAAAAGATCTGCTGCGCAGTAAAAAGTTCAATAAGTGGCTTGATATTTATTTTTAATACATTTTACTATATTTTTAAACTTTAAAATCGATCTCCTGAAAAATCAAGTTTTTTGATATATGACGTTGTTGAAAGGAGTGAGCGATATGTCCATGGCATATGACAATGGATATCCATTTTTTACATACAACCAATGGTGCATAGGACACTGCATTGTTTCATCTTAGATTATACACTTGTATAATGTTGTCATTACAATAACTCAGCTTTTTCCACTTTTATTTGGTTTTTTGTGTGTATGATTGTATATATCGTAGTCGTACAGGATAAAGTGACCAACTACCAAAACGTTAAATGTTCAGGAGGGCCATTTAAGTCACCTTTGCTTGGCAATAAAATAAACATCAATGCAGTTAGTCATTTTTAACAAGTCAGTATATTCTACTTCCAAGTTTAAAATCCTTTGGGATTTTTTCAGGGCAATATTAAGCTAGTAAGATGTCAAATAGTCAATGATCACGTTTTTGTTAAACGGTCACTTTCTTGGTCACTTTCTCCTGTATGACTACGATATATTTACAATATATTTAAATAAATTAAAATTTTGTAATTCTTGTTTTAAACATCAACTCTGTTGTCGGGGGGAGTTCTACTGCAGCAGCACGAAGAAAGAGCCCCAAGAAGGGCCAGTACGAGGCACAGGGCGCCCAGTCCGCTCACTGCGGCCCCGAGAAGGTCCGCCAGCGGCCCCTCGAGCACTCCGCGAGGGTCAGCCCCCCACACGAGCACCGCCAGCAGCGCTCCGCACGACAGAAGAGAGAACACCGACAGTATTATATACCCTGGAACACATTTGATAATAATAATAATAAATGTATTATATGTTGAATCAAACACAGATATTTTGAGTCAACTAAGTTGTATTTTATTGTTAAAAAACACAAAAATTATAAGTGTGACTTATAAATTTTCATTCTAGGCAAAAAAGCTCGCTATCTCGCTAGAGGCATGAGTTTATACATTTCGTTGATCCTAAGTTAGCAGATCCTAAGTTTTGTCCGCCTGTGTAGCGTAATTAATGGTCAGCACGCTCGGCTACCGTTCTGGAGGTCCCGGATTCGATTCCCAAGGGGGGTAAAATAAATAAAAGTGATTTTTTCACTGTAATATTTATTCAATGTTACCATGGACTGGTACCTGAAGCGGAGGGCTGATCACCTTTCCTTCATGTGTAAACGATTAAGATAACACTGCGTTAATATGACACAGTGCCCTATGCACCACTGGGGTGTGGATAAGGGTTTTATTATTATTATTATTAAGTTAGCAGTGAAGGTACATAGGTGTATGATTTACTTTAATAATTTTACTTAGGATGTGAGTTACTTATGTACTAGGTAAAAATATATTTAACTAACTAACTAACTAACCATCACGCCGCAGGGGTAGGCAGAGAGAATCGAACGCCACACCACTCTGTCTTTGCAAACATTCTTTGCCTCTTCTACATTCATGCATCTCCTCATACATACCCGACGATTATTACGACTCCTGACCCGGCCGCTTTCAAGTATTTGACATACCTGATTGTGCCAAATTTTCCTCGGTCGTCCTCTGCTTCTTTTTCCAACTACAGTCGCCTCATAAATTTGTTTAACCGTTCTTTCTTCACTCATACGCTCCACATGTCCAAACCATCTCAACACACCTACAAATATAAGTGATTTTTTCACTGTAATATTTATTCAATATTACCATGGACTGGTACCTGAAGCGGAGGGCTGATCACCTTTCCTTCATGTGTAAACGATTAAGATAACACTGCGTTTATATGACACAGTGCCCTATGCACCATTGGGGTGCGGATAAGGGTTTTATAATATATATATGGTGAAAGACATAAATGTGTATTTTTTAAGTACATTTAACATTTTTTATTACAATACAGCAATTTCATAACATTTATATAAAGAAAACCCAATTTACATACAGAAAACTTGATGACATAAAATTTATGACACGCGTCCGCAGGAAGGTTAACATATCACTGCACTAGTTCCTAAAACTACGTAAGGTAACTAATGGTACGTACCGGACACATAGTTCCTGTTGGGCAATAGCTGGAACGAGCGGGACCGGAATCCGAGAAGTCCCAGGCTGAAGCAGGTGAAGCCCGACAGGACTCCGATGTCCAGGAAGTAATGCCGCCCGAACTGAGGGCGAGAGAAACAAGCGTTTTATTGATACCTCAACACGGTGAAGATATCGTCTGGATGAAAATATGCTGGGTATTCGACGAATATTCGGACACTGGAGTGTGTGTACGTCTAGTATGCGTTAAAACCCACTATTATAATGTTTGGATACTTTGCGTGTGTATTTTTCTAGTATGTGGTAAAATCCACTGTTACAATGGGTATATTTCTAGTATGTGGTAAAACCCACTATTATAATGTTTGGGTACTTTGCGTGTGTATTTATCACATTGAAAAACCTTAAACTATAAATTATTTTTGTATCTCCTGTATGTTATGTTTATAATCTAATCATTAAAAAAAATATATATATTAAAAATAAAAAATAAAATATATATATAAACTATGTATTACCATGTTAGTATTCGGCTCAACACAGGCCATGCCTAAAGAGCCGTAATACGTATAATAAATGTGTATATGAAATGAATATGTATATTGAATGTATCTATGTATTATGAAAATAAATAAATAAAATTTTTTTTTTTTTTTTTTTTTCTAGTATGTGGTAAAATCCACTGTTATAATGGGTATATTTCTAGTATGTGGTAAAACCCACTATTATAATGTTTGGATACTTTGGTGGGTATATTTCTAGTATCTGGTAAAATCCACTGTTATAATGGGTATATTTCTAGTATGTGGCAAAACCCACTGTTTTGATGTTGGGATACTTTGGTGGGTATATTTCTAGTATGTAAAAAAAACCACTGTTTTGATGTTTGGATACTTTGGTGGGTATATTTCTAGTATGTGGTAAAACCCACTGTTATAATAGGTATATTTCTAGTATGTGGCAAAACCCACTGTTTTGATGTTTGGATACTTTGGTGGGTATATTTCTAGTACATATGTGGTAAAACCCACTATTATAATGTTTGGACACTTTGAGTGTGTGTACCTACTATTATAATTTTTGGATACTTTGGGGGTGTATGTTTCTAGCATGTGGTAACACGCAATATTGTTTGGACGAATATTCAGACACTATGAGTGTGTGTACCTACTATTATAATGTTTGGACACTTTGAGTGTGTGTACTTCTAGTATGTGGTAAAACCTACTATTATAATGTTTGGACACTGAGTGTGTATGTTTCTAGCACGTGGTAACACGCACTATTGCGTGGTTGGCACTTACCACCACCATTATGTAGAAGGACAGGGTTGCCGTGAGGGCGCCACACAGCGAGAGCATCGCTGCAGCCAGAGCCAGGGAGGCGCACCCAGGAGAATATGCACCCTTCATCGAGAAGACAGTCCCTGACGAATATATTGAACTGCTACCTCTCGTCACCATTCTGTAATGCGTATAGGAGGTTCGGTCACGTGGCTTTCAATTAAATCAGGTGACAATGGATCATTCTCACGATTTTTTCAATTTTCACTTCAATTTCAATTTATTTATTTATTTATAGTTAACATACACATTATGACAAACTTAAATTTAAATCGTATACATTAACAAAAATAGAAAATAAGCAAGAATACTATTGCTAAAGGTGTAGAAGAATCCCGCTTGGAAAAAGTCCTTCAGACACATAGAACAGATCAATATCTAATGAGATATTGTTCAACATAGCGGTAGCTCTTCCTACAGGCATAACCATCGGCAGGTTGGTCCTGTGTATGGGAATATGAAACAATCTATGTCGACGCTGTCTTAGGTAACTATCGGGAACATACAGACCAATGTTCCGGATAATTTCAGGATTATCGATCATACCGCGCAACAATCCAAAAAAATGCGTAATTTAATACACATTCCTTCTAGTCTTTAAACTATTGATGATGTGTTATTATTGGGTAATAAATGAATAGAAAAAAAATCACAAAACTATCGGTAACATTCTTATTGAAATCTGTAGAGAACCAAGGGAGATGTGAAAGTTTAAACATTTGATGTTTTAATAAAACGAAAAACGGACACCACTATATGTCATCAAATTTTATGTCATCGGGAGTGTTATAGGGCGTATCCCTTTATGTATCTGCTTTATAGAGCTGTAATAGTAGTAGTGTGGATTCGTTTCTGTGAAGTCGTTCGTTACCAACTTACGAAAACAACGGTTTTACGAAGGCGAAATTTGCAAAATAAAATGATGAATCAAAAATTAATTATATCGGCTGTTATAAACACAACGAGCCTTACACAATCCTTCATAGGTTGAGTATGTTAAATTAGATATTCTTGCCCAGTGATAATACCCTATTAAAGAATTATTGTATTTCTATGACTGCAAAGGCAGTCATACAAAGTTAATATTTTTGATTTTGAGCTACACCTATCCTTATCAAAAATGACTAACCTACTATAGTTAAAAAAAATAAAATTAAAAAAAATATTTGTGTTTTTATTATTTACAAAAACACTTCAATTTCATACTATTTCTGTGAGCCTAAGCGGCTCATTATTAGAAATAGGTATCAAATTGTGGTAGAGTGGGTTCCAACCGAGAAAGTCTGACTCTAGAGTCCGCGACACTAGCCACGGGACCACAACCCGACAGGTGTTTGTTAGTTTCGCTCTGCTTATATTTCTTTCCAGCCTAAGTGTGTGCTCTCAAATATACAATTCAGTACGCGATCGGCTGCATGAGAAGCTACACGTGTTGACGTACATATTTTTTTTGTTAGAATATGAAATATTGATAAAATATTTTTTTATATTTTTTAACTCCTTCCCATTCAATTACTCTTTTCCTATATATATGTTTATAAGGAAGATTTTTTTAAATTTTTCAATACAAATACGGTGTTATAATTTAATTAAAAAAAAAAATTGAATTGTAGAGAGCGGGATACGCTATTAGGGCTTGATGAACAAAACCGCCCGATAACAATGTGTTAAGGCCGAAATTTTTGAACCACACAGTTTGAGACTATGTCGATTGATAGACCTTTATTCATTTCTTGTAAAAAAACAACAATAAATTATCGATCATACCGCACAACAATCAATAAATATGCTTGTATAATTTACAATTCATACCTTGGGGAGATGATGGCAGTCCTCATCTGGTTTTTGGGCACAATCTGGTTTTTGCTGGAGCGACCGACCTCCAAATCCCTGCTCCTGTCCAGCTCGAAGCTTCTGTCATTGTCTCGGCTTCTGTTGAAGCTGTGCTCCCTGCTCTTGGCGAAGCTGGCCTCCCTGGCAAAGCTGGCCTCCCTGGCGAAGCTCGGCTCCCGGCTCTTGATGAAGCTCGGCTCCCGGCTCTTGATGAAGCTCGGCTCCCGGCTCTTCGTGAAGCTGTTTTCCCGCACGAAGAAGTCCGGACAGGCCGGCTTTCGGCCGAATTCGCCGGAGACGTCGTAGCTCAGTTTCTGTTGGGCCTTCGGACTCAGCGGCAAGGAATTGTCGAGTTGCGCGTTGCGTCGCGGAAGCGGCGGAGAAGCCAAGTTGGCTAGGCTCTTGGAGGGCGTGATCGTCCGCTTCGGGGTGCTGGACACCATCCTTCGAGGCGTGGTTGGATACCCGATTCTGCGGTCGGGCGACAGCACCTGCGAACTGGCGCAGCTCTTCAGCGGACTGCTCCTGATCTGTTTCTTCGGGGTGGCGAGGAGTTCGTGGAGCTTCCTGGTGGCCTCCAGGTTCTTCCGCGACATGCCGGGCGAGGTGATGTGGAAGGTGGGCGGACTGCTCGGCGGCGGCGCGGCAAACTCCTCGTCGTCCGAGGGAATGATCGCGTACCTGTGGGACTTTCCGTTGACGGTTTTGATTATCTCTGTCGGTACCTCCTTCAGTTCGTCCTCGCCCGGCCCGTCCACGTTGTATTCCTCGGGCTCAGTTTCGACTATTCTCTTTTTCGACGGTGAATATTCATCGAAATCGTCGGGGATTTCCGCGTAGCGATGCTTCAAAACCCTCTTGTTTCTTTGAACCATTTCGGTTTCTTCTTCGGCGTTGCTATCCGACACCTCGCAAGTACTCAAAGTGACTTGGAACATTTCCAGTTCTTCGAGCCTATGGCCGTTGCTCGAATCTAGCCTTCTAAGGTCCGAACCGTTCTGCTGTGTGGCAACCCTTTGGCTGTTGGCTCCGGGCGATGGCTTCCTAATCCCCGGCGCGATGGCGGCAAACCTCGCCGGCTTGGGGCCCAGCTTGGGCGGCAGCTCGGGGGTCGACCGCGGGTTGGTCACATACCTCAGCGGCCCGTCGGTTCTATTCCGCCTGAGAGGGTTGTCCGATATGTCGGTCTTGACGCGCTGGTTCCCCGACCTGTCTCGGCAATCTGTCCTTCCCTTGGCCTTCTGGGGCGAGTTGGCGCCCAACGGGGGCACCCTGCTGACGCGGGACTCCTTCACCCTCGGGCTGACGCAGGGAGCTTGTTGGGTGAAGACCACCTCGCTTTGGGCGCAGAAGGCAGGATTGGAATAATATTTGTAAGTTATCTTCGGCGAATCCATTTTCAGAATTTTGTTTGATTCGCGAACTATTCTCTATGCAGGACGCACCTGAAAAGACACGTACTTATAATATAACGAATAATATATAATACATACACACACACACATAAACTGTTCTTCTGATCCTTATCCGCACTCTATGGTGCATAGGGCACTGCATCGTATCAACACAGTGTAATTTAGATTCGTGAAAATCATCAAGCCAAAGTGATCAGACCTGCACCCCAGGTACAGTGAAGGGTTCCATTAAATAAATATTAGAGTGAAAATCACTGATATTTAATTTGAGCCCCCTTGAGGCCTGTAATAAACCAAAGTCAAAATATGAAAGAGTCATCACTAACCATATTACCCACAACCTTACCACAAAACACAGTCCATCTTATTTTAATTGTTGTAAGAAACAGATTATACGAGGGTAAAACTTTTCAAACGCGCCTCTGTACAGGATTCTACGGTCTACAGGACACCCCTCTTACGTTTCTGCGTTCAGTCATAGAAAATAAAACCCCTTACATACGCATTTAAGAGTTACTCTCACATAACACAAGAAAGCACACAAATCATAATTTATCACACTTTGTAATAATATACAAAAAAACTCATCAAATGAAAAATAATAAAAAAATACAAATATAAATGTATATATATATATATATATATATATATATATATATATATATATATATATATATATATATATATATATATATATATATATATATATATATATATGTATATATATATATATTATATATATATATATATATATATATTATATATATATATATATATATATATATATATATATATATATATATATATATATATATATATATATATATATATATATATATATATATATATATATATATATATATATATATATATATATATATATATATATATATATTTATATATATATATATATAAATATATATAAATGTATATATATATATAAATATGTATATTTATATATATATATATATATATATATATATATATATATATATATATATATATATATATATATATATATATATATATATATATATATATATATATATATATATATAATATATATAAATGTATATATATATATATATATATATATATATATATATATAGGTATATATTTATATATATAGGTCCTGGGTTCGATTCCGAGGGGGTCGTCAAATAAAGATAGTGATTTTTTCACATATATTTTATATTTTACACAATATTTATTCAATATCATCCTGTACTGGTACCTGAAGCAGAGGGCTGATCACCATTCCTTCATGTGTTAACGATCAAGATAACACTGCGTTCATATGAGATGCAGTGCCATCGGGTGCGAATGAGGGTTTGAAGAAGAAGATATATATGTGTGTGTGTGTGTGTGTATGTGTGTGTGTGTGTGTTTGTGTGTGTTTTCACTGTATTGTTTATCATATATCACTCTGGTCATGTACCTGAAGCGCAGCACTGGTGACTTATCCTTCACGTATCGCGATCGACGATCAAGATTACATTGCATCGATCCAAGGCAGTGCCCTGCGCACCACTGGGTTCACCGACAATTCGTAATCCGTGCAATGATCAAACCTCGTATTCCTACGCCCTCAGGCAAATTTAAACACTTTTTTTCGACGAAAACATTTCCGACTTTAATTTTTATTCTTTTATATTTTTTTAATTTACTTGCACATTTTATTCAACTAGATTTTTTCCGAATTCTCAATGTCTGTGTGACGTTACTCACTGTATGAAACCAACTGCCATTTCATAGTAGGTAACGTAAAAGAAGAGGTGGGTACTATTATTTGAAGGGGAGTCGGATGTCAGTGGCGGTCCGCGAGTTATCAATACTTTTTTCCCCTTTATTAACGGCCATAGCCGATTTATCGCTAATATATCGCTCACTCCTTTCAAGAACGTCATAAATCAATAAACTTTTTCAGGAGAACGTTTTTAAAGTTTAAAAATATACTACAATGTTTCAAAAATAAATATCAAACTTTTTACTGTGCAACAGATATTTTGAGGTAAAACCAGAAGGTTCTTTCTCCTTTTGAAAAATATTTAGTGTATTTAAAAAACAATAATAAAGCAATACTTTTTCTTCTTATATGTATATATTTTTTACTTTTTCTTATATGTATATATATATATATATATATATATATATATATATATATATATATATATATATATATATATATGTATATATATATATATATATATATATATATATATATA
The DNA here is from genome assembly GCF_059751285.1 of Brachycentrus maculatus. Taxonomy (NCBI): domain Eukaryota; kingdom Metazoa; phylum Arthropoda; class Insecta; order Trichoptera; family Brachycentridae; genus Brachycentrus; species Brachycentrus maculatus. The sequence continues at coordinate 25,914 of NW_028281421.1, forward strand.
TATATATATATATATATATATATATATATATATATATATATATATATATATATATATATATATATATATATATATATATATATTTCAATATAATTATTAAAGAAAACACTTTTTTTACCACTTGAGTTAATTTTTGTGACAACTAGTTTCGGAAGCTAAGCTTCCATCTTCAGGTGTAAATGTAAACTTAATCATAATAAAAAACTTTTTTATTTAAAGTATTTTTTAGTATTTTTAAACAAATGTGTGGAAAATGGTTGTATTTTTTAAAATACATATAAATATTTTTATAAAATGTATATTATCTAAAATTAAATGCGTTGATCAGTTGGCGTTACCACGATTCGGTCTCGACCCACGTCACTGGTCCACCGTATTGTGCAGTTTTTTCGTATAGGCTCGTGCGACGCAGCTGTTCCTCCCCGCGCGCCTCCTATCCTCACCGTCTTATCTGCGACCTTTATTTATACTTGGCCAAAATAACACAAGACTATGACAACTCCAAAATGTGTAACCAACTTACCATCGCGCTGCTTCGTACTTGTGATTACGTATGTAATTCTCATGTTTTTTTTTATTTAATTTAATTTTTATTAACATAAATTGTATACGGGCGGGGGGCTGATCACCTTTCCTTCATGTGTAAACGATCAAGATAACACTGCGTTTATATGGAGCAGTGCCCTATGCACCATTGGGTGCGGATAAGGGTTAAAAAAATTGTATACATTTATTGATATCATAATTTTTAACATTTTTTTTTAATTCAGAGACCCACCAAGCCACCTTGTGTGCCTTGTCGGTGGAGTTCTTTTTTAATGCATTTATTTTGTTGTTTTTAACCATTTTAACCTAATACACACAAAAAAGAGAGAAAATTAAGAATATAAACATTTTACAATTTTCATAAAATTAACTCTTGATCATGTGTAAAGGCAACTAGCCGTAACTCAAGTTGCGGCTGTTTTAAATTTATAGATTTTTTATTATTTTTAATTTATAACTTTTATCAACTTTTTTCTTTTCAAAACCATATTATTGTTTCGAAAAATAACTTTTTGCAAAAAGATATTTTAAGAAAAAAATCATTTACGTAAAATGTTCTAACGGCATTCGAATTTTTAAATATAAATTCGAACCAACTAACGCCATTCGAATTTTAAAGCATAAAATCGTATCTTCTAACGCGCTGCGAATTTTTAAGTATAAATTAGAATTTTCTAGCGCCAATTGATTTTTTAAGCATAAATTCGAATCTACTTTCGCCATTCGAATTTTTAAGTATAAATTCGAATCAACTAACGCCATTCGAATTTTAAAGTATAAAATCGTATCTTCTAACGCGATGCGAATTTTTAAGTATAAATTAGAATTTTCTAGCGCCAATTGATTTTTTAAGTATAAATTCGAATCTACTATCGCCATTCGAATTTTTAAGTATAAATTCGAATCAACTAACGCCATTCGAATTTTAAAGTATAAAATCGTATCTTCTAACGCGATGCGAATTTTTAAGCATAAATTAGAATTTTCTAACGCCAATCGAATTTTTAAGTATAAATTCGAATCTACCAACGCCGTTCGAAATTCTAAATATAAACACACCGGCAGATAAAATAACGGTCAAAAACAGCTGCTCCTTCCTTCCATAACGCAACAAGGGAGGGGTAAGTTGAGTTACACATGCAACTATATACCTTACGAAAATGAAGCATAAGGTCGAAAATTACATATATCATTTATTCTATGGCACGTGGGATATGAAAAAAGGTAGGTATTCAATGAATTCGGAATGACCTTAATAATTTCGGAGCCAAAGTTTTAGACTATTACAACTAAAAATACCCATTTTTATTTTTAAATTTTGCAGAAATCTATTAGAATTTTGATGTGATTCATGAAACAAAAACATGCGCAGAAAATAAAGTTATGGCAAATATATTATTAGATTAAAACCAATATTTTTAGCTTTTCCACTTTATTTTTATTTGATCAGCGGCCGGGTTTCGTCGTTACCGACATCATCAGACTGGGAAAAAAATATTGGTTTTAATCTAATAATATATTAAAATGCAATTCCGTCACGAAGTGTCAGTGGATAATATAAATCTATCATAGCAAATAAAAATCAATCCGAGAGCGCTAAACTGGCAGCACACAACGGAGTCCTGGTTCCAACTCTGTTTTATGTGTGGAATGTGGTGCATGGAGAAGCAAACGAAGAATGAAAGTAGACTGAATGCAGTCGGAATGCTAATCCCTCACACAAATGTGTGGAAAAACGATGTTTGATAGATGTTCGAATTGTGAAATAAGGAAAGAATGGTGAAATAAGCATTATCGATAAAGTTAAGAGACGTGGTTTGGATCTGCGCTGTGGAACGAATAAGTTAGGGAATAACGGTTAAACCACGTTTACGAGGAGAATGTAGTTGAAAAAAGGAGCAGACGAAGACTTGGTATGATCAGGTATGTCAATACTTAAAGCGGTCAGGTCAGGAGTAAAAATAATCGATGGGTATACATATGAGGAGATGCATGAATATGGAAGAAGCGGAAGTTTATATAGACGGAGGGGTGTGGCGTTCTATTCTCTCTGCCAACCCCTGCGGAAGCGGTGTGATGGTAAGTTGTGAAATAACTATCAGCGGAAGCTAAACTGGCAGTTCACAACGGAGTCCTGGTTCCAACTCTAATGTTTGGAAGTGAAACATGGAGTTGGCAAAAGAAGAATGAAAGCAGACTGAATGCAGTCGAAATGCGATCTCTCAAAAGAATGTGCGACAAAACGATGTATGATAGATGTGCGAATAGTGAAATAAGGAAGGAATGCAAAGCTGAGATAAGCATTATCGATAAAATTAAGAAAGGTGTGTTGAGATGGTTTGGACATGTAGAACGAATGAGTGAGGAAAGAACGGTAAAACAAATTTATGAGGCGAATGTTATTGGGAAAAGAAGCAGAGGAAGACCGAGAAAAACATGGCACGATCAGGTATGCCAAATACTTGAAAGTGGTCAGGTTAGGAGTCGTAACAATCGGCGGGTATGTATGAGGAGATGCATGAACGTGGAAGAGGCGAAGAATGTTTGCAAGGACAGAGTGGTGTGGCGCTCTATTCTCTCTGCCTACCCCTGCGGAAGCGGTGTAATGGTATGTTGTAAACAAGTAGATTTAAACTAGAAGGCTTTATTTGGAACCAATTTGTTATGTATCACTTTAAGTACAACAATAATTTAATGTTCTCTTTTTATGAATTATTTTCAGTCGGGAGGAATATCTAATTTAACATGCCCAGCCTACAAACGATTGTATTAGACTCATTCTGTGTTTATAACAGCCAATATATTCAATATTTTCATTAATTATTTTATTTTGCAAAATTCGCCTTCGTAAAAACGTTGTTTTCGTAAGTTGGCAACGAATGACGTCACAGAAACGAATCCACGCTACTACTATTACAGCTCTATGAAGCAGATACATAAAGGGATACGCTCCATAACACACCCGATGACGTAAAATTTTATGAAAATAGTGGTGTCCGTTTTTCGTTTCATTAAAATAGGTGTCTAAAGTTTAAACTTTCACATCTTCCTTACTTCTCAACGGATTTCAATAAGAATGAGAAAAATCCATTATGTAATTTTGCAATTTTCTTAAATTTTATTCGATCCAGAAGGTTATTTATTTACTCAATAATTTCGTTTTTAAAATGCGGAGTTTTTGAGAGAGCTATGATTTTTTTCTAACAAGTTCACGTGTGTCACCGTCTGGTTCAAAGCTATGGTACCTATAATAATATAATAAACCAGCGAGAACTGGTAAAAACCGGCGAAATGATATTTTCATTTTTCAATTTCATTGAATAATGTCAAAATCAATATGGCCTAAATATGTCATTACCATAAAACTGGGTAAAATGCGTACTTTGCCGTTTTCGTGCACAGAACACGCTCGGGAAAAAGACAAAACACATCTCACTGTCGATGGCATTTTTAGGTTATTTTGATTACACTAGAGTTTTTTCTTTCTTTCTGTCTTTATACGGCTGTCGAGAATAATTACAAGTTGATACAGCGAGTGTTTTTAACTAGAATTTTCACTCATGAATAACATGAAGTTATAATAACTTTAAACCGAAAGAGTAAATCCACTCACGAGTAGGCATGGGCTATGAAACTTAAAATGTTGAAGCCTGAGTAGGGTCATGATGAGCGATGTTGCATAAACCGTAGCTTAATAGTTCAGAGTAACTTGTACGTTAGGTTATTCAAGAAAAAAATATTTTTTTTTGTTTTTTGCGTAGGCTATTTTTTAGTATATTCTTGTCTCGATTTTTTTTACACAAATACTAGGTCCCCTTAGAAATATTATGGAGATACCAATCTTAGTAATATATCTTTGACTGTATCTGTCAAAATTGAAACAGAGCGAGTTCTCACATTTCGAAGTAGACTAAATCTCTCTAAGAGATTTAGTAAATGGGGAGACGATTCGTTGAAACTGAGGTGAGAAAGCTTTGAGTGTGGTCACTTGCAACATGCTAATAACTTTTCGAAATTTTAGTGATGTGGCTGTCAATCATGGGTTGCCGTATGCAATATAGTGCGCAAAATGCTCATTTATGAGAATTGATTGGATTGCCGATAAATACACATTTTTTGAAAATAAATTAAACTGCAAGTTAGACACTACTTGTGTTCCAGTGTGAAAAACACGCCTCTGCTAATACTATATGTATACCATGCCCTTTTCTTAATTAATGCTTTATTTTCTATTTGCAGGATATACGAATCATTTCTAACGAAGCTTGACTCGAATGAAAAACAGATGGCGCCTGCTTTAGCTCCTGCCAAGGCTGAACCGGGAGATGCAGAAGGGGATAATCTCCTCTCTCCCGGAGGAGAGGCACTCCTCAAAGGATACTATAATTTACGACATTGTTACGTGGACTTATCGTCCTCCAGGATTATTTACCCGAATATTCCTTTAATCAAGGAGGAACCAGGAAGTGATGATGATACTCTCCATACTGGGGAACACCTGAACGAGGAGCCAGCTGTACCGGGGACTGCTACTGATCTACATCACAAATTGATATCTAGCGATAGCGTTATCTTCACGGAAATAGACATTGATCTTCCTGATATAAAACAAGAATGCGCGGAATCCTCGAGCAGACTGGAAGCGCAATATAGTAAGTAATATTTTTTGTATGCAGAGAGAGATGTCGAGCATTTCGCATTTTATTGCTGGAGGTCCTAATTGTTTTTGTTGTTTAATCAGATAAAACAACTCAAAATTGATGATTTTTGATTTATGACGTTCTTGAAAGGAGTGAGCGATATGTACAAGCCCCCTTTTCCTCGAGCGACTGCCTGTGTGTGTATCGGGAGTTTTTTTGAAATTATGGAAAAATACTGATATATAAGTTTAAGTTATCGCCATGTAATACTGGTCGCGGCCATCTTCATTATTGGAGTCCATCCACTTACAAATGATGCGAACACCACCGCAGTGATGGAGGTGATGGGATAATCATTTCCGTATTTTTGTTGCTGCTTTATTTCAATTAGATGTTCGTATAATAAAGTAAGGAAAGAATGTAAGGCTGAGATAAGCATTATCGACAAAATTAAGAAAGGTGTGTTGAGATGGTTTGGACGTGTGGAACGTATGGGTGAAGAAAGAATGGTTAAACAAATATATGAGGCGAATGTATTTGGAAAAAGAAGTAGAGGAAGATCGAGGAAAACTTGGCACAATCAGGTACGTCATATACTTGAAAGCGGCCGGGTCAGGAGTCGTAACAATCGGTGGGTATGTATGAGGAGATGCATGAACGTGGAAGAGGCGAAGAATGTTTGCAAGGACAGAGTGGTGTGGCGCTCTATTCTCTCTGCCTACCCCTGCGAATGCGGTGTAGTAAGTACAACAGTTATTTAATGTTCTCTTTTTATGAATCATTTTCAGTCGGTAGGAATATCTTATTTAACATGCTAAACCTACAAACGATTGTATTAGTAATAATCGTCAGGTATGTATGAGGAGATGTATGAATGTAGAAGAGGCAAATCATTTTTGCAAAGACA
>NW_028281422.1:10000-35000 GCF_059751285.1 Brachycentrus maculatus
AAACCGAATTGCGTAAAGCTGTGTGGATTGAAAGATATATATTTTCAACTGTGCGATATAGTCGAAATGCTTGATAAATGCTATCAGTACGTGAATTGTACAATTATTTTCGAATCCTTTGTGAAATTATTTCTGGTCGTGTTTAAAATTATATACGATATCATACAAATTCGGTACGTGGAAACGTCACACATGCTTGGATGCATCATGCTTGTGGAATCTGGTATTAAGATCTGGTTTCTGGCGAGGAAATATGACTCGACGAAAAAAGAGGTAAGATCGATATTATTTTCTCCAAATAAAATGAAGCCAATTTTAATACATGGCGAAAATACAAAAAAAAACAAATTTACAACATTTTGAATGTGTCCAAATACCTACTTGTTCATAAATCTGGATAATCTTTAATTAGGAGTTGTTTTTTATATTATTTTTTGACAATTTTTCATTTTCATCATCCAAATTATAGTGGATTCAAGCACTATGTTTCGAATTTGAACAATACATATAAAAGAAACAAGAATTTGAGCAGTGTGGTTGTCAATCATTTGTAGAATTAGTGAATGTTACGTGTGTAAAGTGATCACTTAAACCAGCCTATGACGGTCGTATGCCCCGTGAATGCCAGATTTCCATATTCGTCTTCATCTCAATATGTTGAGATGTCAAAAAATACCATTTTTCCCTTATTGATTTTTTTTTACACAAATGTTAGTATAAACTCGTATAATCACTTCTTGGTGAGTGGTTTTATCGCTCACTCCTTTCAAGAACGTCATAAATAAAAAATCGTTTATTTTCAGTTGTGTATGTTTTTGGAACGCCCAGAAAATGTACTGTATTCCAGTAAAAGCGGCATATTTTTAACTTAACATTTACCCGCTACAGGGCAGAAAGTGCTGTTTTTGCATTTTGAAGAAAAGGTATTGCTTAATTATTTTTTTAAATATGCTAAATATTTTTCAAATGGAAAAAAGACCTTCAGGTTTTACCTAAAAAGATCTGTTGCACAGTAAAAAGTTCAATAAGTGGCCTGATATTTATTTTTAATACATTGTATTATGTCTTTAAGCTTTAAAAACGTTCTCCTGAAAAATCAAGTTATTTGATTTATGACGTTCTTGAAAGAAGTGAGCGAAATACTAAAAATTACTAAAATTTTAAAATAAAAGTAGTGTATGGCCAAAGCTCGATAATTCAAAATTCAAGGTCGTAATTTGTAAATTTAATTTATTGCTTATTGTTTTTTAATTGCAGGCTGCTAAAACAGGAGGGTTGTTGCAAAACATGTCGATGACCACAAACCACGAAACGGAATTGCATAATGAGGTATTATATAAAATAAAATAAAAATATAAATAAACCTTTGTCTAGGTCAGCGGTCGGGGAACTTTTTTAACCATTACCCCAAAATATTTTTGCGTAAGTCAATATTACCCCCCCTCCTTTTGAAAAGAAAACGATAAACGTATATTTTAAATAAAAAAAATATTGAATTAATTTACACTGAAAATAAAAATTAAAGTTACATGCAAATAGTAAGTATATAATAGACCACGGGTGGCCAACCCGCGGCCCGCAGTCATACATGAAGAATATATATTTATAAATCATTGATATATTTGTAATACACGGTTTGAAACATCAACAATGCCCTAAAGTATTATCTATGAGCTAAGTCATGCATGTTGTTATAAAAGCACTGACGATGTCCGTTCTATCGCTCTTCAGCATTGCCAATTTAAAGTAATCTCAAAAAATCTCGAAAACCAGTTAAGATGTGCAACTTCATTGGTAGGTTTAGAATAATTAAGTAAGCGAAAAGAAACTCAAATCTCACACTGAAAGACCATTGATAAATTGGTTTTATTCAAAATAAAATTGTTAATATTGTTTGATTGATGTGTCCTAATGAATAACTTTAATCATTAAAATTTTTCAAAATGTTTATTCCTATACAAATACATTTTTCGTTGGTTCAATGTGTGTTTTCTTCTCACATGAAATAATAATGTTTTTTTTTACAAAAACCCTAATTGTACTTCTTGGTTACCTCTGCATTCAAATTGTTTATAATACATCAATTCAATAAGTATGAAATTCATTGTTTTAATTTTTTTCTAATGTCTGTATGCGGCCCTTGTGAAAATTTTAGGTCATTGATGCGGCCCGGGGTGCAATTTGAGTTGACCAGGCCTATAACAGACGAACAATAAATAAATCTAATTGGAATAAACTAAAATTCAGGTTTTCAGGTTAACTTTTCAGTTTTTGGAGAAATGATGTTGCTTCATGTTTGATACAATTACTTTTGAAATCGGGACTTTTTGACATAAGAGCAATTTGAATACAGTCTGCGTTTAATCGATTTCTGTTCTTCGTTATGTTCATTAGAGTGGAAAAACCTTGTTCACAAAGGTAGGTTGTTGCAAATGGTTGCAGCATTTTTGCCGCCTCCTCATGTGCAATTTTGAAAGCCTTCGCAGATTTTGATAACAAAAAAGACGAGAGATTTTGTTTTCTTAAAAAAAAATATTTTCTCAAAAAAATAATTTTTACCCCATTAAAGGTAATTTATCCCGGTCCCCTAACTGCTGGTCTAAGTCTTACACTGGTTTTAATCTTGATTGGGATTATAACCAAGTTTTAAAGGTAACGCAATGGATCACAGACAAAAACATCTTTAAAGGAAGATCAATAATCATATACATAGAACGTAATAAAAACCTCTGAGTTCTCTTCTCCGTCTTGGTCATCATTACAGAGGGTTATGACCTTTGTCGAAGTGACTCTTCTCCAGTTATCCCTTGACTGCGCTGCACGTAGCGCTCCAACCACCGAGGTGTCTACTTCTGACTTAACTTGATCAATACATCGTGTGGGGAATATTTTTTTCCCTCTCTTCCTCTCCAGGCAACCGATCACAAATAGTCGTTCCAGGCTATACTCATCCCCACGTGCAAGGTGTCCAAAGAACTGAAGAATCCGTCCTGTACAGACATTGGCCAGAGTCATGCAATCCAAGTGTCACTCCTGACGAATGGATTTGTTGGTGCGTCTAATTTTCTACGGAATTTGGAGAATGCGCCTCCAACACCACATTTAAAAAGTCAAAATTTTTCTCCTTTCTGCTACTTTTATGGTCCATATTTAAGCAGCATAGAGAAAAATGGATTGGACCAAAATCCCGACAAGCTTTATCTCGGTGTTGTTAATCACATCCCGGTCTTTCCAGATTTTGTCTAGCTTAGACATGGCGCTCTTGGCACTTTTTGGCAACCTCTGACGAATAGCTAATTATTAAATGACAGGTCAATGATTTTCCTGAAAAAACTTAGTAAAAAAAAAGTCCTCTGAAGCTTGTTTCAGCAATCTTTTCGTATGGGAACTTATGATAAGGAAATATGATATACAGCAAAAATTAATACTTTTATTTCATCCATAGATCCTTCAATTTTCAATGCAAGTATATCACAAGAAGATACAAGTTACAGCATGTGGACTGTTTCCAATCGATAACTCGCTTATTTTTCATGTAAGTATCAAGAAGATTATGAAATATTTTTGATTCAATATAGGTGTAAACTTGAGACATGAGCCCTTGGGACGTCGAAGGATGAGGTGGCTTTAGAAATGTAGGTCAAGATTCACACACGGTGTATAAAATTTTTTGTGAGTTCATCGAAATACATGTCATAAAATACTTTTTTTTATTATTTTTCTTCTGTGCGTGTCATGTCAGATCTTCCTAACATCGACTATCACTTAGTCACCAGTAATTGTTCTTATCTTGGACAGCTCTAAAAAGCGCCTCGACGGTCCTGATCCCCGTCCAATCTCATATGTTCCGGAGCCTAGACATCTGTCTTCTGCCCACACAACTTCATCAGACTGGGCATCACCAGTCTGATGATGTCGGTAACGACGAAACCCGGTCGCTGGTCAAATAAAAAAAGTGGAAAAGCTAAAAATATTGGCTTTAATCTAACTAACTAACTAACTAACTAACCATCACGCCGCTTCCCCGCAGGGGTAGGCAGAGAGAATAGAGCGCCACACCACTCTGTCCTTGCAAACATTCTTCGCCTCTTCCACGTTCATGCATCTCCTCATACATACCCGCCGATTGTTACGACTCCTAACCTGACCACTTTCAAGTATTTGGCATACCTGATCGTGCCATGTTTTTCTCGGTCTTCCTCTGCTTCTTTTCCCGCTAACATTCACCTCATAAATTTGTTTTACCGTTCTTTCCTCACTCATTCGTTCTACATGTCCAAACCATCTCAACACACCTTTCTTAATTTTATCGATAATGCTTATCTCAGCTTTGCATTCTTTCCTTATTTCACTATTCGCACATCTATCATACATCGTTTTGTTACACATTCTTCTGAGAGATCGCATTTCGACTGCATTCAGTCTACTTTCATCCTTCTTTTGCCAACTCCATGTTTCACTTCCATACATTAGAGTTGGAACCAGGACTCCGTTGTGCACTGCCAGTTTAGCTTCCGCTGATAGGTTTTTATTTGCTATAACTGATTTCAGTGCACCGTTCACTTTGTTCCCAGCATTCACTCTCCTTTCTATATCTTTATCAATCTTTCCATCCCTAGAAAACATACTACCCAAATACACGAAATCATCTACCTGTTCCAGAATCTCTCCGTTTACCAATATTTCACATTCAGATCTGCATTCTTCTCTTTCAAAAACCATAATCTTAGATTTGCTAACATTCATCAATAAGTCACTTTCCTTGCACACATTATACACTTTTGTCACCAACGCTTTAATCTAATAATAAATTAAAAATGCAATTCCATCACGAAGTGTCTGTGGATAATATAAATCTACATAAAAATCAGGTGAATATTACTACAAATTGACAGTCGAATAAATCATTTAAATAATATAACCAGCCCTTACTAGTTTTAATTGAACATTACACCAATAATTCAAATTTATTATCTGATTTCCTGATATGTTTATGTAACTCGAAAATTTCTCTCTTCTTTAGACTTTTTTTTGAAAAAGGGGTATTTTTTCAACATTTTGAGTGTGTCCTTATACTTGTTCACAAATCTGGATTATCTTGAATTCTAGGAGTTATTTTTCATATTATTATTGTTATTTTAAAAAAAAGAGTAATATTTGTGTTTTTCTTATTTACAAAAATACTTCAATTTCATACTATTTCTGTAAGCCTAAGCGACTCATTATTATAAATAGGAATGAAATTGTGGTAGAGTGGGTTCGAACCTAATTCGAAAATATTTTTTTTTTTCAGGTATGTTCGACTGGACTAAATATTCTTATCATAATCACCCAGTTTTACTCTGGTTAATAGACTTAATTTAAAAATAGGATATTCATTTTGTAAGGCACTATTGGCTTGTTTAGTAACATCTGATTATCATTTTATTAGTTTTCATGTACCTACATACCAGTGGCGGTACTTCCCTAGAAGCCCAAAAGCCCGGCTTGCCTAACAACTTCAAATAAAAATGACTAAATCTAGACCAAATGATTAAAAATACATAATAAATGTATGACTTTTTTTAAATTATCGCGCGCTTATATGATTATTAAACACTATGCATGCCATTATATGGTGATGATTGATTTCTGAGGAAGATATTTTGTTACAGTGAACATTTTCTTTATTGAAAGGTGATGGCTATACCATACAAAAGTTACATGTATGCATATTTTTATATTGATTACAATTCATTGTTTATATTTATAATACTTTCTGGGTGCTTACTACACTGGGAATGATATGAGGTGAAGAAATTATAGGTACATCATGTGAATACATGAATACGTGAATACGAATGTGAAAAATAATGGCTTGCCTTACTGGTAAACCCTAGGCACGCCACTGCTACATACATACATTCGATTTTAATTTTTTAAATTACTTTTTATTATTATACTCTTTTAAACGACAAAATTTATATTCCTTCTTTATGTATGTTTTTGACCTGTGCTTTTACTTGTTTATATAAGTGTGCTGTGTTCTCTTATAATTAATGAAAAACATATAAACTATTTGTATTGCACTATATTGCATTTCATGTTATGTGTTCTTCGTTGTTTGTGAAACATAAATAAATAAATAAATAAATTGAAATTGTATAAATTAAATAAATATTAAACCCTTTTCAAACCTGGAACTGACTAAGTATATATTTTTATCCAATTTTCACGATCAATAAAAGAATATTGGAAGAAAAAATAAAATTTTGATCCTAAGGATGAACTACTATTTGAGACCCAGTATTTGTTAAGTCGGAACTTAATTTTCTCTTAATTCAAGTAACACTTAACGTAGGTAATTTATTTTTTCTCAAAACACCGTTTTTATGATGAAAAACTAAGTTTTTCCTCGAAATAATTAAATGATTTGAAAAAAAGAGTTATCGGAAGGTAGGGAGTTAATTTTTTTTCCAAGTATATTTAAAAAAAAATGGTGAAAAACTTATTTTTTTAAATCGGGCGTGAATAGACATTTGATCTCTCCGCTGGTCTCCGGTGGAATGAATGTGACTTAACGAATGCTGAAGAAACCTGAAGCATTACCTCACTTACCAAAACAAAAAATACTAATGTACATGGAAAATAATAGAATTTGAAAGAGAAAAAGTTTACCATATGTGAACATACGTATAGAAAACCCAAAAAAAGTATTATATGTTACTTGGTTACTAAGGCATTTTTTCAGAATTTTATAAAATAATGTTTCATCACTTTAAATGCAGTAATTTTAATGTATAAAAGCTTATTTTACAAAAAATCTGTGTTATTTTGCTAACCGTACTATATTTTTTTATTGAGTAGGTTAAAGCAATTGAAAATATAGTAAATAAATAAAAACATATGCGACATCTCTGGTCAGAAAACGCAAAACGATAGCTTTGAAATATTTTCGTGGTGCATGCGATGTCGCACGTGGTTCGATTCTGAGATAAATTATCAATGGATGAAAAATTCGACTAAAGACAATCTTAGTTTTTTTATTGATAATTATCATTTCTTCGTGATTTTAGTGAATTTTTTAACTAAATATGACGATTGTAAAACGGCTGTCACTAAAATAAATATAAAAATGCAAAATTATATATTTTTTATTATTTATGAAAGTCCGCCTCCGTAGTGAAAAGGTCAGCACGCTGGGCCGGTCTGGAGGTCCCGGGTTCGATTCCCAGGTGGGTAAAATAAATAAAAGTGATTTTTCCACTTTAATATAAGTATATTCAATATTACCCTGGATTGCGTAATATTGAATATAATATAAGCGGAGAGCTGATCACCTTTCCTTCATGTGTTAACGATCAAGATAACACTTCGTTTTATATGATGCAGTGCCCTATGCACCATCGGTGCGAATAAGGGTTTGATTAACGGTGGGATAGGTAATATTTTAATAACCTGATGATGGAATGATTATTCCGAAACCGGTGGTCACAAATAAATGTTTTTAAAAGTGGTATTACACAAAGTGAACGATGCATGATAAGGAGAGTGTTTCAATACCTTTTGACTAAGTAAAGGATTTTTTTTAATACATAAAAAAAAAAAAAATTTCTAGACAAATTGTATGGTTGTGATAATTTTTGTTATACTGTAATTGTAAAAATAGTAAAAATGAAATAAAATCATTTTTATGGAAAAGATATGTAGACGATGTGTTTTGTTTATGGACAGGAACAGAATGACAACTTACTTCATTTAAAAAAATTATTAACACCTTTAAAAATAGTTTTAAATTTACTCTTGAAACTGAAAAAGAACAAAAGCTAAATTTCTAACTTTAACTAACTTTAACAGTACAAAATAGACAGTACTATAGACTTTAATATTTTTCTTATACAAAACACGGTCATTAATAATATTTCTAATCATCCAATTTCCCACAACGGTGAGTGGTTATATACTTATATTATTAACATTTTTGTATAAATATTTTTTTTTTAAATATTTTTTGATATCTCATCAAAGATGAAGAAGAATATGGAAGTCTGGGCATTTACGGGGCTAACGACCGTCATAGGCTGGTTTAAGTGATCACTTTACACACGTGTAGCATTTTCATCTCACCAATCGATGTCTCTAGTGAAGTTCTAGTGATTCAAGTATAATGTTTCAAAATTGGTTCATATATATATATATATATATATATATATATATATGTATATATATGTATATATATATATTTATATATATATATATATATATATATATATATATATATATATATATATATATATATATATATATATATATATATATATATATATATATATATATATATATATATATATATATATATATATATATATATATATATATATATATATATATATATATATATATATATATATATATATATATATATATATATATATATATATATATATATATATATATATATATATATATATATATATATATATATATATATATATATATATATATATATATATATATATATATATATATATATATATATATATATATATATATATATATATATATATATATATATATATATATATATATATATATATATATATATATATATATATATATATATATATATATATATATATATATATATATATATATATATATATATATATATATATATATATATATATATAGAACTTCCAAGAATTTGAGAATTGTGGTTGTCAATAATGGGTAGAATTGGTGAATGTTACACGTGTGTGACATCCATATTCTTCTTCATCTTTGATGAGATGTCAAAAAAAAGAAAATAACTCCTGTAATTGGAGATAATCCAGATTTTGTGAACAAATATTTGGACACACTCAAAATGTTATAAAAAATTTATATTTCATTTTTAGCGATTATGTCTTATTATTGTATCAATAAACTGATTGTAATAAAAAAATTTACACAAAAAAAAACCTTATGAAAATGTTCGCATTTAAACGTGTTTGACCTGAGCAGTGAATGACCCTGAAACGTCAAACCGTCGTCTAAATTCATTTTCACTATCCAAAAGGGCCGTTTTTTCTTCCATATTATTCCCACTTTTCACGATTATTTACACGAATTTCAGAACCTCCTGTTTAGAGCGTCGGGATAAAAAGGCATGTAGCCCGTGTGGGACCCTCTCCTTAAGGCCTTACTATTAATAATATAATTCAGTAAGCGTGCGGCTACGCTGAGAGTGACTTCGTGCAACTTTTTTTTTTTAAATATATATATTTTTTTTGTTTTTAAGAATACATTCAAATAATACACTATGAATACAGAATATTCTATTTACTTTTAATTTTTTGAACAAAAGCGTTGGTAATATTGGTATTATATATAACCACTCACCGAGATTTTTTATCTACGAGGACAATCACTACAACAACATGCAAACAATACGGCTGTCCAAACTTAAAACACAGTAAGGGACATTTTTTTGTGGTACGTTTTTTTTTGCATTTTTGGACTAAGTAGAATCTACTTAGTCCAAAAATACAAAAAAATCGTACCACAAAAAATGTCCCTTACTGTGTTTTGAGTTTGGACAGCCGAATACTACACGTTACTACCAAAGCACCGTGTTATAACTACATAAGATGGACAAATAGAAAAAAAGTGAAAAAACTATGTACCATAGTTGCTGTTTAATTAAATCCTTTAGATTAATATTCTTACCCTTATCGGCCCCCAATGGTGCATAGAGCACTGCATATTACAGACGCAGTGTTATCTTGATCGTTAATACACGAAGGAAAGATGATCAGCTTTGCGCTTCAGGTACCAGTCCTAGGTAATATTTAATAAATATTAGGGTGAAAAAAATCACTTATATTTATTTGACGCCTTCCCTGAGAATCGAACTCGTGACCTCCAGAACGGTAGCCGAGCATGCTGACCATTACACTACGGAAGCGGACAGCCTATAAGGGCTTATGTTTCAAATTGTACTTTTTAACCAACGGAAATTACTGAAATGAGTAATTATTGAATAAAAATCCCTTTTTTTAAACATGAATAACCCGCAAAGCCTCTATTAGAGTCTCGTCTGCAGGTAAGATAGTAAGGATAGAGAAGACAAATGTGAAAAATACACCACAAACACCCAGAAGAATTGAAAATAAATCTTTCTAGAATTTATTTTGCAATTGGCGGGAATCGAACCCGCGACACCAGTTTCGCAGTCAAGCGTCTTCCCACTACGCCACGGCGCCTGCCGTGGCGTAGTTTAACTTCTTTTTTTTTACTTCTATAACATTCTCTCCGATAACGCGGTACTTATTTCACGTTATACGGGGGCTTACTGCATATATCAGATTTATTTTGTTTTTGCTTTTATGTATTTAAATTAAATTTTAATTTTTTTTAA
This sequence comes from Brachycentrus maculatus, assembly GCF_059751285.1. Taxonomy (NCBI): domain Eukaryota; kingdom Metazoa; phylum Arthropoda; class Insecta; order Trichoptera; family Brachycentridae; genus Brachycentrus; species Brachycentrus maculatus. The sequence continues at coordinate 20,379 of NW_028281422.1, forward strand.
ACTCCTCAACCTTATTAATTTTATAAATATTAATTTTTTACTGAAAACATCCACTATCATCTTTAAGACTACGTATAAATGATTTTTTTAGACTATAAATGTGCTGTAACCCCTACCTTTCAACAACTCTTTTCTCTCAAAACCATTTACATATTTATTTCTAAGAATTTTTCAAATGCAAAAACAGTTTTTTATGAAACTAATTCAATTACATCAAATGTTACCTGGGTTTAAAGAAAATAATGAAGCGATTGATCGAATACTACGCCTTGACTAGGTAACGGAAAATTCATAACTGCCGCCATTTTTAAAACAGCTCCCGCCTTTTGTTTTAACTTACCTAATAATATGTAGACCCAACCCGTGATTTTGCATTTTGCAAAATCACAGAAATTTAATCTGTACTTGTTGATATTTTCTACACATTTTAAAAAGGTACTGCATTACATTTTGAAAACAATATCCGCGCTATTCAACGTGTAGAAAATAGACGCATACAAGATGATTTCGACCAATCAGAGAGGTTGTTTAGTCTGCGCAGGCGCACTTCGAATTGGGACTCGTGAATTTTGTACTAGCATCGCTCCCTTCTACCTTTGAAAGTGACAGTCATTTCTTGCTGGGCTTTCGAAGCGTCGCGCGCGGGAAAACATAATTTTAACCTACGTAAAAAATAACCTCAAAAAGTTTTAAATTTGTCTTTTGAGATAAATTAATAAGAAATAACGATATTTTAGTGTTTTTAGCAGAATATGATAATTAATTAATGTTATTAATAGAAGTGTGGATTATGAAAACAAAGTTTGAGTGACTACCTGGATTTTCGTGTTTTAAAAAAGTGTTGCGAGTATTTTTCTTCTGACTTTAAACTTAGGTAAGTTTGCTTAATATTTATAGGTTATTTTAATAAAAATCTTTACAACGCATTTCAAAAAAATCATTAAATATTACTATTTCATATTTTAAAAATATTTATAAAACAAAAAACTTAATAAACAACATTATATAACAATTTTATTAAATATACAGGGGAAAAGCTACATTTAAACATTTGTAAAGTAAAACTCAACACGAGCTTGTGGCTCACTAAATACAATTAATTAATTTTTACATTTTCAAATTCATTAATTCATTGATTAATGAAAGCCTCATTTAACAGAACCCGTGTAGTAGGAATAAATATATATAAGAGAAATAAAGAAAATATAACAATGTAAAAACATAAAGGCAGATTGAAGTACAACAATAAACTCAATTATATCCATCTAGTAACAAAGATTACATCAATAAATGCCAAGGTGTCATCGTATTTTTTCATTGTTTTTTATTAATAAAAAAAAACAAATTATGGTTATTATTAAAATGTTTCTCGTAACAGTAATCGCTAGCTAGAATTGTTTGTATGTTGAAACCAATGACCATATTCTCATGTTTTATTATATTACTTTTGGTATAATTTATACCAAATCTAATCTAGATATCTAATGTAAATCTAGATATTTCAATCAAAGTGTTATACCCTGTTATACCCATATGCCATAAATATGTCTATACATATATATATATATATATATATATATATATATATATACATATATATATATATATATATATATATATATATATATATATATATATATATATATATATATATATATATATATATATATATATATATATATATATATATATATATATATGTATATATATATATATATATATATATATATATATATATATATATATATATATATATATATATATATATATATATATATATATATATATATATATATATATATATATATATATATATATATATATATATATATATATATATATATATATATATATATATATATATATATATATATATATATATATATATATATATATATATATATATATATATATATATATATATATATATATATTTAAAATATGTATATACACATATTTTAAATAATGATTGTAATAACGTAAGCACAAACATTGTTTTGTGTAATTGATTTGATAATTTAAATACAAATATATCCGTGAAAAAAGGTGACAGAACACCGTACCACCACGTTACATAAAAAAGGCTTGTATAAATGTATCATATTTTTATTTTGTTGTTACATGCATTCCGATTTGTTATTGTAACGAAAATTGAAATTTTATCAGAATATATTTTTTTAGTAAAAAGCTTGACGTCATGAGTTCCCGGACCTTTTTTATTTAAAAAAAGCCCAGCATTTTTATTACATTTAGTAGTATTTAAAAGCTGAAATTTGAATTGTAAATTGAATTGTTTTTTTTAAAATAATAATAATAATGGCCAATTTATAATGCCCCATTTTCACGAAAAATTCCCTAGAGGGCGCTTTACCATTTACAGTAATTTATGGTGAATATGAATCATCCTAAATTATGAATATAACACTATTTCTTTATCACTTGAGTATTATGTTGTAACGACTAGTTTCGGAAGCTATAGATGTGTCCATCTACGGGCTTTCGATAAACAAATCGTAGAAATATAATACTTAAGACAGACGCCGTGGCATTGCTGGGTAGACGCTCGACTGCGAAACTGGCGTCGGGTATTCGTTTCCCGCCAACTGCAAAATCAATTTAAGAAAGATTTATTTTCAATAGGTCTGGGTGTTTGTGATGTATTTTTCACATTTGCCTTATCCTGTGATTAAAAAAAAAAAACATGCCTTATCACAAAGTGAATGCTGAAACAATAAATTAATCATCTTTTGAAGAAGAATAACTTGATCTAGAACTATTTGGAGACTGTCATATTTTTATATAAAAATCAGTTAAAAAAAGATTGTTATAAAAATACTGCTGAATTTCTATTGGAAAAATAAAATACCTTTAGTACATATATATGATACGTATCAGTGCCGAATGTCGTAAAAATAGCTTTTAACGTCGATATGTCGACAAATCCAGCAAATACAGGCTGGATCTGCATAATCAAGACCTTACAGTAGAGAGATTTGAATTTTTGCATACATTATTTCCCAAAAAAATGAAAATAGAGTTTTAGTTTCAAACCTGTTCTATGAAGTACGATTTTTACTATGAAGGAAAGATGATTTTACTATTAGGATTTATTTTTAGATTTTAGTTTTGCACTGACATTTCTTGGTGTAACTGGATTTAAATAAAAAAAAAACAACAATACCCATAGTTTTTTCCACGTAATTATTATTTGACCAGTGATCGGGTTTCGTTGTTACCGACATCACCATTCTGACGATGTCGGTTACTGGTCAAATAAAATTTACGTGGAAAAATTATAAAGTTTTAATATTTTAAATTTGTTATTTGCTATTCTTTTTTTTTCATTTTGAGGGTTGTCCAAACCATCTTTATTTTATCGATAATACTTATCACACCCTTTTCTTAATTAACCATTCAAACATCTATCTGCGTCGTTTTGCCACACATTAGTCTGAGAGATCCGATACTTCTTTTGATAACTCTTCGCTTCACTTCCATTTACGAATTATTTTTTTTCTTACCTTTATCCGTACCCAGTGGTTCATAGGGCTCTGCATCGTATTGACGCAGTGTTATTTTGATAATTACTTGAAGGCAAGACTCCCGCGCTTCAAGGACCAGTCCAGTAATATTATATAAATATAAGAGTGTCAAATCACTATAAGTTTTTTGTCATCCTTCCTGGGAATCGAACCCGGGACCATTAGCACGGTAGTTAAACAAAGGCAAAATAAAGGAATGGGTGAATGATCAAAAGTTAATTTTACGAAAATTGTAAAATGTTTATATTCATAATTTTTTATCTTTTTTGTCTATATTAGGTTGAAATCGTTAAAAACAATAAAAATGTATTAAAAAAGAACTCCACCGACAAGACACACAAGGTGGCTTGGTGGGTCTCTGCAAAAAAGTTCAAAATATGCATAAATTTTGATTTAAATAAATGAAAAAAAAAAAAAAATATATGAATTAGTCACCTTCGAATGCTTACCACTTATCTCTCCATCGGTTCCAATTATAAATAGTTGAGTACCATGTACCCAAGCGTATATCTTAAATTCAAATAATTTGATTTAATTCCCGAAGTAATTGATTGTAATGTGATTTAGTTATATTGCGTATTCGCATAATCTGCGTGGCACTTTGATGCGAAGTTCTCCTCATCCATTGGAGCGAATAATTCCATTACATCTCTCATCCGCTTTCTGTCTTTTGCGATTACTCGACTCAGATTTTGTTGTATAATACATTATACGAATATACGTTATCCGAGAGATGTTAAAAGTAATAAGGCTATGTAATAAACAGTATGTAAAAGGAAATATAAAGTTCTTTGGCGAGGCTATACTTATATATATTTAATAGTCATATACTTCCACACGTAAATTTTTACTCATAAGCAGTATTGTTTTTGGCAAATGAAGGAATTTTAAATAAATTAGAGATTATAAATAAACCGATGATAATAGTACTTAAGAAAAATAGATATTATAATATATGTATTAAATATAATATGTATATATATATATATATATATATATATATATATATATATATATATATATATATATATATATATATATATATATATATATATATATATATATATATATATATATATATATATATATATATATATATATATATATATATATATATATATATATATATATATATATATATATATATATATATATATATATATATATATATATATATATACATATATATATATATACATTAACATATACATATATATATATATATATATATATATATATATATATATATACATTAACATATACATATATATATATATATATATATATATATATATATATATATATATGTATATAATATTATATTAAAAATAGATATGGTTAGGTATCTATGATAAACTAATATACAATTTAATATACTAATCTTTATTTATAATTTATTTAACGATAAATTACCTAAATATTTTAAGGATAAAATGGTTTTGAGCAAAAGTTTTTATGAACATATTACTAGAAATAAGGATAAAATAAGACCATTTTTGAAAAAAAACCGTGTCACAAAATTGTTTAATGTACCTATAAGGGTTTGAAAATATATGATGAGATACCCGAATGTATAAAGAATGTAAAGAGTCTGAAAGAATTTAAAAATATATGTGCTACAGTACTAGACTTTTTCAGCGGCACACCAACTAATCACCACGGTACACCAGTGTGCCGCGGCACACACTTTGCGGAACAATGGTTTAAGTGATCACTTTACAAACGTGTATAATTCACCGATTTTCTACACATGATTGACAACCACACTACTCAAATTCTTAAAACTTTTAGATATATTGATCGAACTCTCAAAGAGTTTCCCTCATCCCACCATATATGTCTCTAGTGAAGTCAAGTGAAGTCAACTACTCTGTTTCGAGAGTGATCAGTTCCATTGGTACAGGCTGCCGAAGTTGGGCATTTCGCAGCTCAAAACGCAGGACTGATCACCTTGCCTTAATATATTATAATATATTGAACGACCAATATAATACTGCTCTTATAGGATGTTGGGCGCGGATAAGGATTAGAATATTAAATTAAAGGACATAATAAAACAGCAGGTATTGTATATAGTTTTTTTCACTTATTTTATTTGATTTTTGTTTATTTGACCATCTTATGTTGCTATTACAAAGTGCTTTGGTAGTAACGTAGTATTGTTTGCATGCTGTTGTAGTGATTATACTGGTAGACAAAAAAAATCTCAATGAGTGGTTATTTACTAATATTACCAACATTTTAGTAAAAAAAATAAAAGTGAAATAGAGTATTCTTACATCTACATTCATAGTGTAGTGCTTAAGGCGATGCATCGCCTAATTGCATAGTTGGAATAATGCAATTAAAATTTATTTTAACTAGATATAAATACAAAACTACACAGGCTAATAAAATAATATTACTTAAATGAAAACACGTTAAACATACCTTGATAAATTAGTATTATACAGATATAATACAAATATTACATAAGTATATCGCTCACTCCTTTCAACAACGTCGTATATCAAAAATCGTCAGCTTTCAGTTGTGCATGTTTTCGGAATGCCCAGAAAATGTACTATATCCCAGCAAAGGTGGCATATTTTAAACTTAATATTTACCCGCTACAGGGCAGACAGTGTTTTTTTTGCATTTTGAAGAAAAGGTATTGTTATATATTTTTTTTAAATACACTAAATATTTTTCAAATGAAGAAAAAACATTCAAGTTTTAACCTAAAAAGATCTTTTGCACAGTAAAAAGTTCAATAAGTTTCTTGATATTTATTTTTTATACATTGTATTATATTTTTAAACATTAAAAACGATCTCCTGAAAAATCAAGTTTTTTGATTTATGACGGTGTTGATAGGAGTGAGCGATGTATGATACAAATAAATGATATGATAACTCAAGCGACTGATGCGCATTCGTTTAAAACCGCTCACCCCCACCGGCGCTCTGAAGCTCGGGTTTCCGATACGTTTATGTATTTTTCGTAATGATTTAATTTAAAAATAATTTAACGGTTTTGTCAAATGGTTTGTTTCCTATTGGGATAAACTTACGTTTTTCAAAATATCGGCCATCAAAAAAAATAATAAAATAACACACTGTGCGATGGCTACCACCAAGTGAATACCGAAACAAGAACTACAATAGGATATTACTTAAATTGAGAAAGTTGTTTGATAGGTTTTGAGAATTGCACCATATTAAACATTATTGGACTTTCGAGGAACCCTATAATCGACAAAACCGCGGTTTCGGCCGATTTAACCCAATATCAGATAATGTTATTACGCAAGGGTTTTTAAAGGTCCCTTTCAGTGTGTCGCCCTTAATACTGATGTGAAGTGGGATTCTATTTTAAGTGGTTTTGTCATTTTATTTTATTTATACCTCCTCCTCTTTCTGCTATACGGATTCCCGTCACGAATATATCCGTCCATACATTCCTTCAGGGCTACAGAGTGGACGCGCACCCTCGAACCCGCTACCCTATTTCGTACAAAAACTTGCAAAAATAACCAAGTTGAAGAATTTCGCTCAAATTTAGAAAAGGGTTGTCGTGGGAATGGGAGAAAATTGTTAATCAAACATCGTTAGGCAAACAAAATATTGAACCCATTTTTTGTACACCCGATTTAATATAAGTAGGTACATTGCTGTTTGAACCTAGCCATGGTATGCCTTTCTTTATCGTTTTGATAATTTTGTGATGTGGGTCTATTCCAAAGGAAAGATAACACGCGTATTGAATATGACTTTATAATAAATAAATATAAATCAAATATGGATAATTTGTACAGCGCCATTTTCGTAAAATACTACCTCAAGGGCGCAAGGGATTTTGTATGCAAGATCATTATATTTGTATGCAAAAAATGAGTGCCTAGTGTGGTTGTCAATCATGGATAGAATGGCTAATGTTGCACTTGTACAAAGTTATCGATTAAACCAGTCCATGACTGGTTTTAAGATCTGTTTATATCCATACTTCCATATTCTTTTTCATTTTTATTATTATGTCATTGTAAACATATAATTATTAATTGAATAAATCCAGATTAGTGATCAAAGATTTGGACACACTCAAAATATTGCATCTTTATCTTCTTCTTCCTGGCACTATTCCAACTGATCATCTTAGTAAACTGTTGGGGTCAGCTCTCCTCGTCCTCAGGCTGTATTGTAGATCCCTCTATCATGGGCAACGTCACCTTAGCTTTGATATCATATTTTTTTCCCGCAGCATCCATGAATTCTTTATTTTTTCTCTAAGTGTCTTTCGAGGAAGATCCATGGTGATTGGCTGGTTCAGAATATGATCAAAATATTTTGTATATACAAAATTAGTCCTGAGTGATGGTAATTTAACTGAAAAAAAAACATTTTGATTGTGTCCAAATATTTGTTCACAAAACTGGACAAATAATTAGATTAAATAATAAAAATGAACATAATATTTTCTGGCGTTTTTCATGTGTGTGATTATAATCCAGGATTCCAACCTCACATACGAATAAAAGAGTTTCTGCTCAATAAAAAGATTCTAAAAAGTTCTAGTGATTTCAAAATTAGTTCATATATATAAAACTTCCAAGAATTTGATTAGTGTGGTTGTCATTAATGGGTAGAATAGGTGAATGTTACACGTATGTAAAGTGATCACTTAAACCAGCCTATGACGGTCGTCAGCGTAAATGCCCAAACTTCCATATTCTTCTTCATCTTTGATGAGATGTCAAAAAATAATATGAAAAAATAATTCATTGGATGAGAGTAGAATACAGGATACAGGCAATCTTTTTTTAATAAGGATATTCGTGAAGCCGTCAAACTTTTAACTAGACTACATAATACGCTCATTGCGAAGTACTATACAGTAGAATCTCTCATAACGAGTAATTCGCATAACGAGCAAAAAATGTGAAAAAGTTAGTTCCTTAACGAGCGCCATTTCGCATTACGAGTTACAGAGGAGGGTCAAGTCCCTTTTTCATGACATTAACTTGTGAGCCGGTACTTTTGCGCCAGTCAAAACAGAAAAATTTCGCATAACAAGTAAGATTTTGGAACGTTTTATGCTCGTAATGAGAGGTTCCACTGTATATTCTTCACCCACGAATTTTTCAAGCTACAGATCAAATGCATAATTCATTATTAAATTTCATTTTCAAATACAAAATGAAGGATTAATTGTATCCATTTTAATCGGAAAAGCAAACTGACCTATATTCGATAATTTTACTCGAGAAAAATGTATTGAACTTACTCTTTGTTTAAGCGAAGCCTTGGAAGAAATTCTATGAAATTAATCGAATTTTCTCTCCCCCAATCAGACTTTTAGAGCGTTTTCAAAAAATTCAGGATTACGTTAAGATTAACAAGAAAAAATACAGAAGATCTTTTAATTCTAATGAGGTCCTTGAATATTCCGTAAACTAAAACATTGAGATCTTTAAAGATGCTTCGGAGAGACCATTTCAAAGGAGACCAATTTATTCAGGAAAAATAATAATTATTCCAGCAATGGGGTGAAGTTTTTAGTCGGTGAATACTTTAACGGTAGCCAACAGAAACAAAAAAAAAATATGCGTACGACTTTTGCGAGTTAGAAGTGAATCTTGAAAAATCTTTGAAAAGTTGGTTTCATACAGATACTTCCAGAGCAAAATTTTGACTTCGAACCTCCGAGATGAAGACTCTCCGATCCATAACCGGAAACACATTGCGAGACCGAGTAAGAAATACCGACATCCGGAGCATGTATAAGACGGAGGATATCGTGAGGTTGGGACGACAACGAAGGCGATACTGGAATGAACATATAAACAGAATGTCAGAAGACAGACTTCCACGTATCGCCCTTCAAGGCAACCCTAAAGGACGCAGACCCCCAGGCAGACCTCAGAAAAGATGGAAATACAGCTGGGAGTCAACATCCCAAGAGCGACATGCGGAGGCACAAACAAATCCCTAGGATCTACAAAAATAAGAAAAAGAAGATTTCACACATTGCTCTCCTTGCATTTGTTGACGATTTCATAGTTCTCATTAGAAAAAAGTTACGTTAAGTCAGTTGGTATGATGAAATTTATATAGTAATGACATCTGTGGATATTTGACATTAATTTAACTTTGTCATAAAATAAAACCCAGAGATGTTGAGCTTTTTTTTATTTAAATTATTTTATCTTAATTTTTATATTCACATTACAAAGATTTTATTTAAAAAAATACATATTCAGAAACTCTTTAATTAGTATGTAAGGTCCAAATCCTATATTATAATCACATACAAAAAAAACGCCAAAAAATGTTATTTTCATTTTTATTATATTAGCTTGCAATTTGAACAGTTTGATTGATTAACATTTTGAGTGTGTCCAAAAACTTCAGCGTCGTCAGCCCCGTAAATGCACAGACTGCCATATTCTTCTTCATCTTTGATGAGATGTCAAAAAATATTAGAAGTTAAATAAATAGTAGGATAGCATTCTTTGTTTGATATTTAGGGCAGAGTTTAAGAAAAAAACCCACGTGTTTTTACTGTGTGAAAACGAATTCGATGTACTAATTACTGCTAAGGCGTCGCGACGCGTCGTCCCTAATACAACGCGATTACGCGACCATCGCAGGTTCTCGCAAATTTTACTCGTATGAATCCGCGCTTAAACGATGTCAAAGAATAATATGAAAAACAACTCCTTATTGAAGATAATCCAGATTTGTGAACAAGTATTTGGACATACTCAAAATTTTACATATAAACATAATTAAAATATGACGCTTGAAGCTGATTGATCTTTCCATTTCAAGCTTACATTATAATTATGTCTTCTGTTCAATAACCCCAATTCTCTCGTTCCCTTTTCAATGTGTTTTTTGACAAGATAGATATTTACTTTTATTTTATTTTACCAAAGAAGCTCATTTGACAATAAAGGAACAATGGAGAAAGAGACGTCTTATTGAATTTTTGTATAAAGTAAGCTCTCAAAGGTACCATATAAACATTTTATTTAAATTTCAGTAAATACGCCATATTCATTCACAATAGAAAAATAATTTGCCATCAATTTTATCTGTAGGCGATCACATCTTATTTATTTAATTTTTTCTTCAACTTCGCACATAGAATCAGAGTTATTTGGATCTATATTTTGTGTCAGATTGTGGTCCCGTGGTTAGTGTCGCTGACTTTCGAGTCAGAGTTTCTCGGTTCGAACCCACTCTACCACAATTTAATACCTTTTTCTAATAATGAGCCTCTTAGGCTCACAGAAATTGACGTATTTTCTTAATTAATAAAAACACAAATATTTCTCTTTTTATTTAAAAAAAAAGTTTTTATTAAACAAAAGATAAAGTCAACTCTTAAGTTTTTTTTCTATAATGTGTATTTATTTAATTTAACTTGATAAAAAAAGGCTGAGAATATAAGGAAGTTAGAAAGATTTTTTCAAATTTTACCATACATAAGCATTTATACTTACCTACATAAATTTGTAATACGCAGTACAATCAATATCTACTGATAAAAGTGAAAGTGAAAATTTTGATTAAATCTGGTTGCTAGGAATAAGAGATATATCCGAGATATAATCTTTAAATCCTCATTCGCACTCGATGGTGCATAGGGCACTGCATCATAAAAACGCAGTGGTATCTTGATCGTAAACACATGAAGAAAAAGTGATCAGTCTTCCGCTTCAGGTACCAGTCCAGGGTAATATTGAATAAATATTAGAGATAAAAAATAACTAAAATTTATTTCACCCCCCCTGAGAATCAAACCCGGGACATCCTGTACGAAATATCATGAATACGAAATGGTAGTTCTACGAAATGTATTAATGAAACTAAAAAAATATGCTATTTAATTTGGTTGTCAATGATTAAAGAAAACACTTCGTTTTTTACCACTTGAGTTTTATTAGACTACATGTTTCAGAAGTTAAACTTCCATCATTCAGGTCTGTATAAAAACGAAGTGTTTTCTTTAATCATTGTTACATGTCTTACCACAACGTTAATGCCGAAACAATAAATAAAATATTGGTTGTCAATCATTGGTAGAATTATGAATGTTTTAAGGTATAAAGCTATCGCCTCACACCAGCCAATGACATAAGTAAAACATCCAGATTTTGATGTCCCCCTCTCAATGATTTCAAAATCTTTATTGAAATATTTCCAGAAAAAAATGCAATTAAAATTTTATGAAAAACAACATCGTGAAAAGGGCTAATTTTTTACGTTTTTTTTTCACGTTGTGGATACGTAAATGTGTTTCTGACGTAAAGGCTCTATGATTAATTTCCCATCTATCTTAATGACAGCTGTCAAATATGAACGTTATTATTGAAATTATGTAAATTTCTTGCTACTAAATTTAACTTAAATTTTATAGAATGAAGAAAGTACAGATATCTAATTATTTCGCGAATTAAAATTAAATTTATTTTGAAGTCTCAGACACTAAATTAATTTTTCTGAAAACGGTTTTACCCTCGGGCATTTTATTTAAATAATTAAATCCGTGGAATTAAAAGGTTCTTACGTTTTTATATTTCGTTATATTTAATGGCTTTCTGTAAATACAAAAAAATCGCCACTCAAAAGCTTTATGGTTGAAAATTATATATTTATAAATTATTAGGTTAATTTACTAGCGAGGCGGACACTCTAAAATACAAGGTTAAGCAGATTACATAATTTTTAGAAATTATTAAAAAACACTCTACCTTAAAATTCAAACCAAATAATAACCATGCAAGCCCACGTTCTTTTATGTACTAAAAAACCTTTCACAAACATTTTATGTATCAGTAAAAAAACAAATATCAATATAAAAAAGATGTTATATGTTAACTAACGAGTTTGTGTGATTAGTATGTTTTTTTGCTAGAAGGTGTTTTTTTGAGATTTGTCTAAGTATAAAATGCATGTATGAAGATTGTTTTAGCGTATACTTTTTGACTGTCATTTTTTTATTTTTTTTTATTCATTTAATATATTTACATTTTTATTTATAACCTAATACATTTGAATCATTTATACCTACATATGGAGAACTTTTATATTTCGATTCGCTGTGCCTCTCCATAAAAGAGTCTGTGCTCTTGTGCTTGGAAAGGGACTTACACTCGTGGTTTAATGTTATATAATAGTTTTTTTTAAATTATTTTTTAAAGATTTAAATGTATTGAGCTTTTAAGTTTTTCTTAAGGATTTTTATATCATCTATTTTTTTTATTTCTTTAGGGAGTTTATTGAAATGTTTGATTGCCAAATATTTGAAGTTTTGCTGAAATTGCTTGGTGTTGCATTTTGGAGTAGAAAAATCGTTTGAGAATCTCGATGATAAATTTTTTGTTAAATTTAAATAGTTGTCACCCTTTTGTATGACAAGTTATTTTTATTATACAGGCCTTTTTTCCATGTAACGCGGTGAAATGGCGCTCTGGCATCTTTTTTAACAGATAAATTAAATTAATTTTTTAATTTCCAAAATCAAGTATTAGTGCTTACGTAATTACATTCTTTATCTATATAATTCATCATATCCATAAAATATGGTATTGTGATGAGTATAATTGATATTTGAATATTTATTTTTTTTAGTACAAAGCTTGACATGAATATATATATATATATATATATATATATATATATATATATATATATATATATATATATATATATATATATATATATATATATATATATATATATATATATATATATATATATATATATATATATATATATATATATACCGTTAGGTCTCAAGCTGTTGCTGTCGCCCATAAATTTTGTCTTTGATCTCTAAATACGACAAAAAGTGACTTGTGTCTCCAGGCGACGTTTCGCCCTCAACTTCGTGAAACTTTTACTTATGTATTAAATTGAATGGTAGGTACGTTCCAACCCTTATTTAGCGTCCTAGGGGGGATAACTCTTGCTGGATATTTGGTTTTGATGCTTTGTGTGGGGTCATGCCTCAGAGATAGTCGTCGGGTCAAACTTTCATTATCTTACTGATTTGACTCGATTTGCAATGGTTTATTCAGGCGAACAATGTTCTGTATGGCGAAACAATCCTCACCCCCGCAGAGTAATTTTAATTTAAACTGTGATTTTCTGTTATATAATTAAAATGTAACTTTATTTTAAAATCACTTTAAATATTTTATTTTAAAATAATTATAATGTCTACCGGTTTCGAAGGTAAGCAATGATTTAGAAATATAAGAAATTTACTTATAAATACACAAGTAAATAATTTTTCTAAAAGTCCGTCATTTAATATGTTTCCCATCACTCAACATCCCTGACCCCTTTTGACTGTGACTACTAATTAACACAAAAAAATAAAGCCACTTGAGATCTACCTAAGTTCCTTTGCCTGACCGTCAAAATTTATATAATTTTTTAAGTAGATAGTGTTTTAGTATAAATCAGTCTTGATAAAAAAGCGGTTAGCTTTGAAACTGGTAGAAATTATAATTTAGTTTAAATAAAGTATTTATAGTGATTTTAAAACAATGATAATTTTAATTATATATAATTTCCCATTAATGTTTAGCATTATTTTAGCACTTTATAATTAACAAGCAATTCGATAAAAATAATAGTCGATAAGGATAATAATTGTCAATAGACGAAATCTGACATATATTTTTTTTGAAATCTATGTGAGCGATGCAAAAGTTTAAAAGACACGCAAGTAAAATAAACATTTATAGATTTGGTGTAACGTTTCTATCAATATTTTTTTTAAAGATTTAGCGTTTAAATTGTAGCAAGAAAAATTATGTATACATCTGGTGTTTAATTTGTATCGAGAAAAAATATTTATTGATTTGGTGTTCAATTTGTAGAACTCCATTTTTATTTATATATGAATGAACTATTGATATAAAGCAGTGATTTCAAGAATATACTTAATAGTAATTTATTATTAAAAACACATAAAATTAAATTTGCGACAATCGTTTCGCCTTGACATTTTCAATCTAATGACACAAGTTTGAAATAAATTGACGAATTTTGATTTTATGTGTTTTATTAATAAAATACATTTT
>NW_028281422.1:300000-338754 GCF_059751285.1 Brachycentrus maculatus
TAATATTTTAATTATAAAAGGGAAAATCACAAAGTTAGTGCTTCAAATATAAATTATATTCAAAAGAACACATTTATTTTTACCACTTGAATTGTAAAAAAACAATTGTTTTATTTTAAATAAATAAATAAATAATTGTAGTGTATAGGTAGACACTTTTTGAACTACCAGGGGTTCATGCGCATTCCGGTTGATTTAAGAATTTGAAGAATATTTTTACATTATGACAATGGTCCTCATTAGAGATGAAACGACGCAGTTAGAATACACGATGACAATCAGAAGCCAAGCTCGTTATTTCGATCCTGAACTTGTATTTTGTAAATTCGCTCCTTCAAATATTTTCTATAAAAGTAAAATATTTTCTGTGATAGACAAAAATAAAAGATTTATGATGGCGTGTGCGTTTTTAATATTTATACTTCGTTTTATCAATATATATGTATGTATTTATGCAGGTGCAAAATATGAAATTTGCTCAGACAAATATTTAAAAAAAGTATTCATGATGAAGTGACTGAATCCAAATTAAGGTTTATTTAGTACCGCTTATTATGTTTTTTTTTACATAAACATACTCCAAGTTTAAAATTTTATTTCTGTGTGAGAACGGTAAAATTATTTGTTCAAAATTAATAAAATTTAATATTATTTTTTGATTCGGAATTAACTTTGCGGAATGACATGTTAATTATTTGAAAATAATTAAGCACTAAAATAATACTATTTTATGAGTTTTAGTTCATTACACGTGACTAGTTTCAAAAACTACAGATATTTTCATATACAGACGAAAAGTAAGACTTCAAGTCACCTGGGCCACTCCTTCGAATCATGTTTACTTTCTACAGCATCCATGAAATTCGGTCTTCATCTAGATGTCTAGATTCACAGTTTGATAATAAAATTCAAATATTTTATTAAAAAAAAAACAACACTCAAAGCGTTTATTTAGGAAGCTTGTCTACAGATAGTATAGTAAGGATAGGGAATGTAAATGTAAAAATATTTCACAAACACCCAAACCGATTGATCACAAAATTCTGAGGTCTTATCTTGGAGTTTATCAAAACTGTTGCACAGTATACAATGGAATACAGTAGTCTGCTTGGCGAGATGATTAATTTAATCGAATAAAATCATCCCATTTCCCACTTACATCTCATCCTTATTAAACTCTCCTTACAAATTTGTATTTAAAATAATTTGTAAATATCTCAAAATTAATTATATAATAATATTATAATAAATGTAAAATAACTAACTTAACAAACTAACATTACTAATAAAACGAACCTCACTTACAGGATTGCTAATATTTTAAATTCAAATGAAAAAAGTGTAAAAAAAAACTCGACACTGGCTTAAATATTCTAGAAGGGTGAAAAGTCATTTAAAAATAAGAAGAAGAAGCATAAAATTCACCCTTCAATTTCCAATGTATGTGCATGTTCTTAAAATGCTTTTCTTCTTAAAATATCTTATACTAATGTTACTAATGATTTTTGTGATCAATCAATAAAATTACTGCTTATTATTTTTTGACATCTCATCAAAGATGAAGAAGAATATGGAAGTCTGGGCATTTACGGGGCTGACGACCGTCATAGGCTGGTTTAAGTGATCACTTTACACACGTGTAACATTCACCAATTCTGCCCATTATTGACAACCACACTACTCAAATTCTTGGAAGTTCTATATATATATGAACCAATTTAGAAACCTTGTTCTTCAATCACTAGAACTTCACAAGAGACATCTATTGGTGAGATGTAAAGAAGCTTTTCAAAATGTTGTAAATTACTGCTTGTTTATAACAAAAATTAGGAGCGTACTTAAACTGTTGCAAATATCATTGTATTCATAATGTTTATTTTGAAACTAATAGCTCAATGAAATCTTTTAATTTTAATTTTTTTAAATTTATATTACGTTTACTATGGGACGACGTGTTTTTGCTTTGTATTATATCACTTTGTATAAATCGAGGCGGATTTAAACTAATTTACTTGATATGCCTACGAACCTCACTTCTCTATATACCTATATACTACACTTGTACTCAACACAAAGAACTCTAGTATTCTTTTTTTTATTACATACATCGTTTAAACTCACCAAACATCATTTAATACACTCCGACTCTTTTTTTATTTTATTTTTTATGTGGTGATATTTTTTGATCGTTATTATTACACAAATGTGGAATTGTATAATTGGTTTTCTCTTTTTTTTATGTTACTATTTTTTACTATATACTCTTACTAAATGTTAAGCTGTACAATTCCCAAATAAATAAAAAAATAATAAAAAATAAAAATCATATTGAAATTCGAGCTTTGATTATCAACCATGAAAATCAATAAAGGGGATTTTGCTACCGTACTGTAGTTGGTGACTTGATTGGATGGCGACACAAATCTACCAAGTACTGGAATCCACCACATCGGATACAAATCTAATCACAGCATCCCATGTATCTCTCCCTTCACACAGCTCCTCACTGCTTAATACATAATTGTATTCATTAAACAAATACTTACAGTGTAATTGAATCAACAATGCAAAATTTGAACAAATTTATGTACACTGTAATATGTTCCCTAATGTATGGAAATGGAGCATGGTGTCGGTGAAAGAAGGGTGGAAGTAGGCTGAATGCACTCAATTTCAGAGACATATTTTTTTGTTGTTTTTTTTTACCCCTTTTTTTTCACCCTGCTCATAAATATAAGGTCACGTTACAGGCAAGAGATTCTTACACATTTGTAAAAGTGTTTTCAAATAAACATAATGTGGAATTGTAAAATGTTAATATTCTTAATTTTTCTCTCTTTTTAGTATGTGTATTAGGTTAAAATCCTATAAAAACAATAAAATGTATTGAAAAAGAACTCCACCAACAAGACACACAGGTTGGGTGGCTTGGTGGGTCTCTACAAAAAAAATTCTTCTTAATATGTAATAATTATGATTTAAATCAATGTATAAAAAAAGGAGAATAAATTAAGGTAGAGCAGCGTTCGGCCACTCCACTCTACCACACTTTGGCTCCGTAAATACTGGTAATAGCCAGATACATCATAATTACCAGAGATTTATGTTAAATGCGATCTATTAGATGCATGTGTGACAAAACGGTGTATGATAGATGTTGCAAAGGTGAGATAAGGAAATAATGCAAGGCTTATCACATTATTGATGAAATTTGTGTAAGGAATGTTGAGATGGTTTAAACATGTAGAATGAAAGGATTGAGGAAAGAACGGTAAAACAAATTTATTAAGTGAATGAAGTTTGAAGTAGGGGAGAAGATCTTGGAAAAATTTATATTACCAAGTATTTCAAATATTTATAAGTGGTCAGGTCACGAATCGAAATAATCGGAGGGAATGTATGATGAGATGCACGAATGTGAAAGAGGCAAAGAATCTTGGCAAAATAAAACAGAGTGGCTTTTTATTCTCTCTCCAAAACAGTGAAACCAAGAATCGTGTTTTAAGTAAGCAATAAATAGTTATAAATCATTAAAAAATTAATAATAATTTCAACAATTACAGATATTAATGTATTAATTTTAAATCAAACACAGATTTTTTGAGTATACTAAGTTGTATTTCATCAACAAAACACATAAAAAAATAATTTACTTAGTAGACTTAAAAAATATGTGTTTGATGTAAAATTCATACATAAATTTAAATGGAGTTCTTCAAATTAAACGCCAAATCAATAAATCAATTAATTACAGATATTATAAAATATTACAAATGTAAAAGGAGCAACGGTTCCAGATTCATCCGTATATAATTTTAATTTAAATACAAAAATCCATTTTCATTATGAAATTATATTAAAAATATACCCTTTCCATAATTTATATGTGATGAATATTATAATTCACTTCATGAATTTATTCAATCTAAATTCGTTTCGTCAGAAAAAAATATTTGAAATTATGGTTTTCAACCCCTGCCTTGTTATTTTAATAATATTTTGTTTAGCCTCCCACCAATATAATGATGTAGGTAAAGACAAAATCCGGTTAAATAGTTACAATAAATAAATTTGAAAAAATATTAAGCCGTTATTTTATTTTAATTAAAAAACTCATATTTAAAATAATAACCAAACATTGTTTTTTTTCATAAATTTGATAGACGTTTTACAATTCCAAAATTGAAATATTCGTAAAATTTTATAAATGATACCGTAGATTCCTGAAATTCGTTTCCCTGAAAGATATGGCACGATTGTTCAATTTGTGTGCGTAACAGATTTTCCCCTAGTTTCAAGAAAACTTTTAAGATTCGACGCTAGATGGCAGTAAAGGTAATATTTTAAACCAAATTCAGCATTATCAATTGTAATGACAAAAATGACGTAAGTTTGCGTAAAAATTGTATTTGACTATGTTATGAAATATTTTAAATGCAAAACTTTAAAATTGTACTTTCGTTCCTAACACTGTTCTGATATTACATTTTTTTTACCTATAGTTGTACTGGTTTTCAAGGTTTGAAATATTATTAATTTTCATAAAAGTTTAGTAAACTGTTGATTTACAAACAGTACCTCGCTTAGTGTCAGGTTCTAGTCCCGTGGTTAGTGTCGCGGACTCTTAAGTCAGAATTTCTCGGTTCGAATCCACTCTACAACAATTTGATACGTATTTCTAATAATGAGCCGCTTAGGCTCACAGAAATAGTATGAAATTGAAATTTTTGTGTAAATAATAAAACACACAAATATTTTTCTTTTTAAAAATAAAATGTGATGGCATATGTATATTTTATTCTTCGGATATTGCTTAGAGGCTTTTAAACAAATAAACATCCTGCTTTTGAAGAAAAAAAAGTACAATATGTCTCTTTGTATGTAAAAAATATCTTTAAAATTAAGATAACCTGGCATTTAAAATACAATGTAAGTATGAAGTGGGTGGAAATTTAGTATGAGAATATTCCTTTGGCATTATTGTACCGACAAAACTTATTTGTATTATTCAAAGTTCCGCGTCTTTATATTTAAGACAAACAATTTATTTCAAACGTTCATTAGAAAAAGGGAAGGTATACATTAAAAAAAATTATATATTTTAAATAAATAATTAAAAAATATTACAAAATAAATTAAATAAAAAATTGTGGTTAGGAGTCTTAACAATCGGCGGGTATGAATGAGGAGATGCATGAATTTTTGTAAAGACAGAGTGGGGTGGCGTTATATTCTCTCTGCCTACCACTCCTGCAAAGCGGCGTGATAATTAGTTGGTAAGCTAGTTAGTTAAAATTAACAATAAACATTTTACATACATCAATTTCGTCATTTGTTATTGGATATAGGTGTCCTCCAGTCAGATAATATACCCGGCTGCCGTGCCAGTCACACGTAACAATCTTTATTCAGATTACCTCTCCTTCTAACTAATTATGCGCAGAGTTCACTTATATTTCCAATGGCTAGTGAGTACGATTCATATTTCAGCCAAATTTACATTTTTGATTGCCGAAAATCTGTGTTGAAAAGTCGAATGGTGACCATATTGTCCTCTCAGGAACTTTAAAAACAATGCTTCTTAGCATTGTTTGTATGTCCCTATTAGAATCAACAAAACACACACACACACTTTCATTCGTTTGCTAGATTTACACTTTGTATTTTGGACTAATCTTTACGTTTCTGTAGTTATCTATAATTGGCTTGTTTAATGTATATCTTTTAATTGTTTTGTGTTACATGTGTTGTTGTTGCTAACCCAAATAAAATAATAAAATTAAAAATATAAAATATATGGTAAGGAATTGAAAACTTCATTAATGTCGATTGCTTGCTCAAAAACCAAGAATGTCAAAAAGAAAAAAGAACATATTTTGAGCTGTTCAAATTTTTTTTTTTTTTTTTGGAAATTGTGTGAAGCTCAATGATCAGATCTGCTTTTACATCAATTTTTAAGATAATTTTAACTGCATACTATATGAATGCGAGTAATTAAATAACACCTTGTATTATTACAGAATTTTGAGACAAAGCCAATTTTTAGTATAATTTATATTTGAAGTAATAATAAAAATAAAACCCTTATCCGCACCCCAATGGTGCATAAGGCACTGCGTCATATAAACGCAGTGTTATCTTTTTATCTTATCGTTTACACATGAAGAAAAAGTGATCAGCCCTCCGCTTCAGGTACCAGTCCAGTGTAATATTGAATAAATATTACAGTGAAAAAAATCACTTATATTTATTTTACCCCCCTTGGGAATCGAACCCAGAACCTCCAGAACGGTAGCCGAGCGTGCTGACCATTACACTACGGAGCGGACAAAATAACTTTGTGATTTTCCATTTTATAATTAAAATGTAACTTTGTTTTAAAATATCAAAAATAAACAAAAACTTAATTATAATGTCTACCGGTTTCGAAGCTAACCGGTAAATATTATAATTAAGTTTTAATAAAATATCTATAGTGATTTTAAAACAAATTTACATTTTAATGACCTTTTTTGTGTTTATTATTTATGGTGCTATTCACAAAATAAAAGAATTATTAAAAATCATTTAAATTTTACTTGGTTAATTTAACCATATTTTATTTGTGAAAAAAATCTTACCTAATCAATGTGTTTGACTTTTTCAAATTTAAATAATAATATTCACCCAAAGACTTTGATCGTAAGAAAAACTAAATTTTCTTTAAAAATTTGACTGAAAGATTTTGTGCATTAGATTTTCCATTTCAACAATTCTCCGTGGAATAAAAGCTCTGTTTAGCTTTAAACATAAACAGAATATTTTTTCAAACAAACGTTGAATGTTCAACCACTTTAAATTTCAGGTTTTTTTAAAGAAAATTTAAAGAAATTTTTTCTACTACTACTACTGCCATCATCCGACTGCAATGGACACCACACTCGACTTCTATTCTGGAGGTCCCGGTTTTGATTCCCAGGTGGGTTAAATAAATAAAAGTGATTTTTTCTCTATAATATTTATTCAATACCTGGACTGGTACTTGAAGCAGAGGGCTGATCACCTTTCAGTAATGTGTCCCTATCTATCAATATAATACTGCTTTTATATGATGCAGTGCCCTATACACCATTAGGGTTTTAAAGTTGACTCCTGCCATCACACCGTGTTGCTGCAGAGGTAGACAGAGAGGATGAAACGCCATACTCGTTTGTCAAAACATACATTTCTAGCTTCCTTTACATCTAAATATGCTTTCCGGTGAAGTATACTTTAATGATGATAAATTTTAGGGTTAAATAAGACTTAACACTAGCAGAAACCTCTAGTAACTGCCAAATAAATAATAATTTTAATTTTTTTAAATTATGGTTTGGATTGATTTGGTCTTGCCAAGTCTTTTGTCCACCTCCGTAGTGTAGTGGTCAGCGCGTTTGATTGTCAGGGGTCAAAATAAATACTGGTGATTTTCACTCTCATATTTATTCAATTTAATCCTATAATTAAAATGTAGCTTTTTAAAAAAATGTTTTTTTATAAATTAATTATAATGGCTTCTTAATCAAAACTAGCTTCGAAACCGGTAGACAATATAATTAAGTTATAATAAAATATTTATAGTGATTTTAAAACAAAGTTACATTTTAATTATAAAATGGAAAATCACAAAGTTAGTGCTACAAATATAAATTTTAAGCTGTTTTCTATTCAGACAAGCAAGAACAAGTATGGGTATACAATCCCGAGTACCCTTAACATTGTATCTATTCTCAGTTTCCAATAAACTATTCCCTTTCCATGTTCTTTGCCATGAAGCAGAAAAAAAATCAGTCATCTTGAGCTCTATCACTTACATCCTCTATATCTTATCAGATATATACGACTCTAAGATTGAATTGTAATCACAATATCGACGCCTTTAATTAAATTTGCTGAATCTATAGTCGGTAATTTAACCTTATCAATTATGAGGACGTTATCTATAATGTAAACATAAGTGAAGTGTAGATAAATTAATTTGTCTCAAAGGACTTACAATATGTGTAAGCAGTATACAAGTTAACATAAACACGCTAATACGAACAACCTAGTTATATGTTTTATCATTTTCCTCTCCTATACTAGAGTACATATCGCTCACTCCTTTCAACAACGTCATATATTAAAAATTGACAATTTTCAGTTGTGCCTGTTTTCGTAATGCCCACATTATGTACTATAATCCTAGCAGAAGTGGCATATTTTTAACATAATATTTACCCGCTACAGTGCAGAAAGTTTTGTTTTTGCATTTTGAAGAAAAGGTATAGTTTAATTATTTTTTAAATATACTAAATATTTTTCAAATGGAGAAAAAACATTCAGGTTTTACCTTAAAAGATCTGTTGCACAGTAAAACGTTCAAAAAGGGCTTGATATTTATTTTTAATACATTGCATTATATTTTTAAACTTTAAAAACGATATCCTGAAAAACCAAAGTTTTTTGTTAAATGACGTTGTCCAAAGGAGTGAGCGATATCTACTCACCGAATTTGAATAATTTATATTGTGTCGAGTCTTAGTCCCTTGGTGAGTGTCGCGAGTTTTTTGGTTCGTACCCACTCTACCACAATTTGATACCTATTTCTAATAATGGGGCGCTTAGGCTCACAGAAATAGTATGAAATTGAAATATTTGTGTAAATAATAAAAACACAAATATTTCTCTTTTTAATTGAATTCAAAATATTTCGACAGTAATAACATTTTTTCTCGGAATTGCTTTAGTTTAATTTTTCTCAACACATTTCTTCAAAATTTGCAAACTAATTGATTGTTACCTTTAACCCCGAAGGCATACAGGCCTCTTTTCTAGGAAATTATTTCAGGGCAAGGCTTATTAGATTAATATTTTAAATATTTTAAGGATAAAATACTGTTAAACAAAAAATTTCATGAACATGTTACTAGAAATAAGGATTAAATAATACTGGTATTGTTGAAAAAAACTGAGTCACAAAATTGTTTAATGCATAAGGGTTTGAAAACGTATGCTGAGATGCCTGAATGTATGAAGAATGAAAAGAATCTGAATGAATTATAAAATAAATGTTTTGCCTACTGTAAAAAGATGTAAATATATATGTATGATGTTAATTTAGTGTAAATAATAGTTAACAGTAGTGCAATATGAGCTAATAAAATAAATACATAAAAATAGTTAAAAAAATAGACAAACGCTCAATGTACCCAAAAAAATCCTCCTTCATTTCAATGTGAGATTTCAAGTATCTACTAGAGTTCTGTCATTTAAAATACTTCTCATATATAAATCTACGAATCATTAAGTATGAGCCATTCCATGTAACGACTGACATGTCGCAACTTGTTACAAATCTGTATAAAAGGAAGTTAGTGTTACAGAAATATATTATCATTTTTTTTACCTAATAAAGGTAAAGCTGATATTATTAGTATTCGACTAATCTACGCAGACAAGACCTTCATAAATCCAGCCCTAGAATACTATTTTGCATAAACTTGACATGTGGAGTGAATGGATGACAACAGAATGATTAAAAAAAGTATATTTGGCAAATGCAAACGGGATAACAGAGTGAGAATGGCCAAAAAAGACTTGGCACGACCAGATCAATCAGAACCTACACGGCTGTCCAAACTTAAAACACAGTAAGGGACAATTTTTTGTAGTACGTTTTTTTTGCATTTTTGCACTTAGTAGAATCTACTTAGTCCAAAAACGCCAAAAAAACGTACTACAAAAAAATGTCCCTTAATGTGTTTTGAGTTTGGACAGCCGTACAAATTTGAGGTTTCAAAAATGTACGTAATCAGAGGGCGTATATTTAATTTATGGACGTAAAATAAGCCAGAAGTGTATGTCAAGATAAAAAATATGGGATTCTATCCTCTCTGTCTACCTCTCCAAAGAATAGTAGTAGTAGTTAAAAGTATTTATTTTATTTTTTTAAACTAATCTTAAAGTTCTTTTAGAGTGGTGTGGCGTTCTATTCTCTCTGCCTTCCCCTGCGAGAATGCGGCGTTGTGAATTATTAGTTTACGTGATGTGATTTTTTCTTAGAAATGAAACATTTGTTACATTCATCTACTAACTGGAGAATTGCCCATTTATATTTTTCAGTGTAAAATAAATGGTGGTTACTTTCACTGAATCACCACTAATATTCGTTCCCCGGAAAGGAAATGCACATTTAATTTAAATAAAACGGTTTTAAAGCATCCTCGAGTTGGAGGGAATTTTCTTTCCAGAATCTGTGGTGCAGTTTGTAGTTATTTAAATATTCCATTATACACACAGTCGTGAGTGCGCGCTGCATATAAATGCACACAGAATGTACGGGAACATTACTCACAGATGCAGAAACGATTTTCAGTCAAGGAACCTTGCATTTACAACGTTTTCATTTCGGGCTGTGATTTATTCCTTAGTACATATTTTCATCCCAATGATTTACTTATTGAAAATCGCTCACGTAAGATATTAATTAAGAAATAACTTACTCCTCATAAAAAAATCAGTAAAAAAAATATAATAATTGTGTGCCAATCTTTGTTCAGAAATCTATGTAAGTTAACTTAGTAGTTAAAACTAAGTATAAAGGAGGAGTTTATTAAGCCTCGATATAACAGACTAATTGAGGGGAGGTTCACTAAAGCCAAAAGTTACATATTTGACAATATGTGTTAAATAAATAAAAAAAACTTGTTTTTGAAAATATGAACACTGTTTTTAGATATAAATAAAATATATAAAACACAAGCAAAATATTATTGCTGACGCTCTTGGAAATTTAATAGAGCTTGTTAGTTTGAATTTTCAACTATTGATAAGAATATCTGTAGTTCCCAAAACTAGTCATATTTAAATTAATTAAAAGAATTTAAAAATTATTTAAATCACCCTGATTTAATAGTATTTTATCGATTTTCATTAATAATTCGGCAGAGACGGAAATATCTATCCATTTTTAATTAAAATTTTACATGATAAAATACCATTGGTTCGTAAAATGTATTCGTGCACTAAAACACGTCACATAATAGATCTTACGAAACAGTGATATGAACCAAAAGTATTAAAACAAGTGTCATTAGATTTTAAGAAATAGTGATATTTACCAAGTAAAATATATATATATATATTTATATATATATATATATATATATATATATATATATATATATATATATATATATATATATATATATATATATATATATATATACAGTATCTACTCAATGAATTAGGGCCACCCATTATTTTTTTGAATACTCTGAAATCTTTTGGATTATTATATTTATTTTACATAAATACTTTAAGTTTTCTATTGACATCTAATATCATGTGTATTACCTTCAATAATATGTAAAATATACCTGGATTATTTAAGCCTTTACAAAATTTCAAACCCTTTTTCTGAGAAAGGTCCCTAATTAGCACAGGTAGACAGATAGTTGAAAGTTCAAAAAATAGTCCTATCTCATTTATTAGTGAAGTTTCTTGAGTTTTGGTTGTTGTTTTGTTCAGAGAGGTAATATAGTTATCGTGTCTTGTGAAAAAAACTTAATTTTTAATTTTAGTTCATAAAGTATAATTTTTTTTTGTAAACACAAGTGTTTTTTTTTGAAAAGGACAAAATGGGAAAAAGTAAAGACATTTCTGAGGAAAAAAAGTCTAGTGTTATAGTGCTATTGAAATTAGGAATACTGTCTAATAGAGAAATTTCAAAAAAAGAAAACGTTTCTCTTCAAACAGTGGACAGAATTTTAAAATCAATAAAAAATCAGTCACCCGCCACCAGCAATCGGCGAAAGAACTGTCGTAGGATTAGAAAAACAACACCGAGGACTGATGGAAAAATCGTTCAAAGTGCCTTAGAAAACCGTAGTGCATCAGCAAAAACATTAAAAATAAAATTGGAAGAAGAGGGTATAAATATATCGGTATCAACACTGAGGCGACGTCTTTACGAAGTAAATTTGAAATGCAGGCGCCCTGTAAAAGTACCAAAATTGACACCACGAATGAAAGTGGATCGATTAAAATGGGCCAGGCTACATCAAAATTACCCGGTAGATGATTGGAAAAAGGTATTTATTTAAATTGAATTTTCAACATATCATTTTAGTAAATAAACTTATATATTTGAATTAAATTTAAATTTTCATTATTTTTCAGGTCATCTTTAGTGATGAGTGCCGGTTAGAAGCCGTGACAGAGAGCCGTCGATTCGTCAGGAGCACACCAATGGAACGTTACAATGAGGCCTGTGTGGTAAAAGTTATCAAACACCCCCCTGCAACAATGATATGGTCATGTATTATTAACAATTTACCTGGGCCGTTGTTTTTCGTGGAAGGAACAATAAACCAAAATTCCTATAAGCAGGTCCTCGAACGAATTTTATTGCCCTTCTACCATACACTCGACCCAACAGAAGGTCCATACACCTTCATGCAAGATGGGGCACCTTGCCACCGGGCTAAATCAATAATAAAATTTTTGTCTAACAAAAATCTGCCTTTGCTCCCCTGGCCTGGAAATTCTCCGGACCTTAATCCTATAGAAAACGTATGGAGCATGTTAAAAAATAAGGTATACTCATTTCCAAATCCGACAGTAGACTGTCTAAAAAAATATTCAAAAAGTTTGGTCAGAAGACGAAGAAATAAAAAAAACATGATAAAACAGTGCATTTTAAGTATGCCAAAAAGAATTGAGGTAGTTATTTCTGCCAAAGGTGGAAATATTAAATACTAACTATATTTATATGAAAATATATGCATAATTTAAGCGTAATAAAGTGTTCATGTGTAAATAAAATTCAATGTTGTTTTATTCAAGGTTTTCTCTGAGTTATTCCTGTTTGAATTGAGAAATTGCGCGAAATTCTGCGTGGCCCTAATTCATTGAGTAGATACTGTATATATATATATATATATATATATATATATATATATATATATATATATAATATATATATATATATATATATATATATATATATATTTATATATATATATATATATATATATATATATATATATATATATATATATATATATATATATATATATATATATATATATATATATATATATATATATATATATATATATATATATATATATATATATATATATATATATATATATATATATATATATATATATATATATATATATATATATAAATATGTATATATATATATATATATATATATATATATATATATATATATATATATATATATATATATATATATATATATATAAACATATATATATATATATATATATATATATATATATATATAAATATATATATATATATATATATATATATATATATATGTATATAAATATATATATATATATATATACATATATATATATATATATATATATATATATATATATATATATATATATATATATATATATATATATATATATATATATATATATATATATATATATATATATATATATATATATATATATATATATATATATATATATATATATATATATATATATTTATATATAAATATATATATATATATATATATATATATATATATATATATATATATATATATATATATATATATATATATATATATATATATATATATATATATATATATATATATATATATATATATATAATATATATATATATATATATATATATATATATATATATATATATATATATATATATATATATATATATATATATAATATATATATATATATATATATATATATATATATATATATATATATATATATATATATATATATATATATATATATATATAATATATATATATATATATATATATATATATATATATATATATATATATATATATATATATATATATATATATATATATATATATATATATATATATATATATATATATATATGTGTGTGTGTGTGTGTGTGATTTTACGCTCTAATATTTATTTAATACACAGGGGGGCAGGCGCCTAGCCTTCATGTAAGTAACGATCAACGTAACATTGTATCAATACGATGCACTATTGGGTGCGGATGAGGACGAGAAGAAGAAGATGATGTTATACGAGTACAGCAGTTATGCATTTCTCAAAACTTGCTCCTAAATAAAACTTTCAATTAAAATTAACATTTGCAACGACAAGGAACAAAAGGTCTTCTCAGCTCAACTTTACTGATCCTATTTCTTACACTTCCGCTTTATTTTCTTTTTCACTCGCCACTTGCATTGTTCGTTATCATCCTTTCATCCTCTCCTAGTCCTTTCTTCTCTCCTTCCCGCGGGAAAACCGGGAAATAAATCCGTTACACAGGACACAGCTCGCGGAACGGGAGCGAGGAACTGGAATACTTGGTACTTACAGTCTTGCCAAACTTTGGTCGCCGAAACTTGCTAGCAGCTTCGAAATGATATCTCCTTTGCCCGTTCTGTCACTTGGTCCTTGATCGTTAGATTAATGGTTGGCAATCAAAATCTCCTCACTTAACCTCGTTCTATATTTAAAAATGATAAAAATAGTGGGTTTGATTATAGAAAAAATCTCAAATGTTTCGAGAGTTTTATTGAATTATTCATTTATTTATTGAACGATTAATGCCTTTAACATAAAACTTATTTACAATATCTAATACAAAAATACACCAATAAATACACTGAGAGAGAAACAAAAATCTTAAACATAAAATAATGATAAAATAACAAATAGTAAGCATTGGTAAATACACGTCTCCTTCACACACTATCAGCGAGCAGCGAGAGAGAGTGAAACTTATCCTATAACTTATAAGTGGAATTTATCCATTATAATATGGAGAAGAAATGCTGAGAAAGTACAGACTTCAAGCTGGATAGTAATATATTAAATAAATCTATACTTTCAAAAGCATTGGCTAACATGTGAAGCCGCGGAATCGGAGAGAACATGCCATAGTTTGCATTATATACAAAACTCTTTTGTTGGTCATATGATGCCACATTTATATGAGAGAGATCGTTTAATGGAATATTAAGAAAAATAGATTTACTTTATTTTAGGTAAATTGAAATTAATACATAAAGCTTAGAATAAATTTCAAGTCTTTGTTGGCTTAAGTCAGTGTCGTAGTGCTAACAATGGGTTTATTAATATAATATATTTATTTTTTTATGATGTGAACGAGTTAACGAGTTTTTTGTTTTGATAATTTAAAAGATATTTACGGTAACATCTAAGTTTGTGTTTGTTTGAAAATGCCGTAACTAGGCAAAACAATTGTAATTTTTTTGGTTTTTTTTTTTTTAAATAAAATACAATTTCGTAGATTAAAAAAATGTGTTTGATTTAAAATTAATTCATAAATATCTAGGTACACTGAAAAAATAAGAAACAACTTCTTTTCCTTCCTTGTCCTTCAACGTTGCAAAGGCACAACTTTTATATTGAATAATGATGCTTATATTATGAAAAATATTATTATTTTATATTATTTTCTATGAAATCCATTTTTTGGAAAATCATATGTGTAATCTTTCAAATTTAATGTCTACGGTCTCGATTATTAACCAAATAATTTTTATAAGAGACGCCTAAAACCACGATTTTAATTACTGCAGTTTATAATTTGACAATTTATTTGACAACATTTTTTGTGTGTTCAAACCAATTATCTGGATATTTCCACTAAGGAGTTATTTTTACATTTAAGTTACACAGGATATCAAATGATCATTTAAAATAGCCAGTGGCACATTGTTGGTCTTAAAATGATCACACATTCAAATTTTCTTTTTATGAAAATATGTGTCATCTGTATTGAGACATATAAATAATATGCATGTTGATGTGTCGTTCATTTGGTATATATCCAGTGATTGATAATAAATTTATTTAATTAACTTTATTTTTTAGAAAATTTGAAAATACCGGTTTCTTAAAATAAAATACTGCAATACATTCCATTTAATTAATCGACCAGTTATGCAATACCAGGAAAACAGCGCGTCGAAACGACTTGTGAAAAGTTCACAAGAAATTAAAGTTAATGAAAATTCTTCGAATTACTTACCCCTCCATTCAACCCTTAAAAGTTCTGCCTTGTATTGTTACAAATTCAAAGAATAATAAATTGTTATGAAATACTTAATAGGCATTTTTTTTAATATCAGAAATCATATCCAAGTATTGATTACACTTTCTCGTTTTCGAAATATTGAGAGGTTTTTATTCTTTGATATTGATTTTTTTAAATACACTACAATAGGGTTCCATAAACTAGGTATTATATAGACTAAAGGGTGGCCGAGTTCGTCAAATAGTTAAAAAATAATAAGTACGAGTGTTTTCTCGGAAAATATAGTACTTTATTTGTCTGTACT
Source organism: Brachycentrus maculatus (assembly GCF_059751285.1). NCBI lineage: Eukaryota > Metazoa > Arthropoda > Insecta > Trichoptera > Brachycentridae > Brachycentrus > Brachycentrus maculatus. The sequence continues at coordinate 316,388 of NW_028281422.1, forward strand.
GTTTGCTTTTTTAAATGCAGTTCAACATAGTTCCGAAAACTAGGTTTTATGTAGACCAAAGGATAGCCGAGTTTGTAAAAATACCGGATTACAAGGAATGCGGTAAGAAAAAATTAATACGTGTGTTTCCTCAAAAAATCTTGTGAAAAAGGCGACCCCTTGCATTTGTTCCCTCAGCATAAATGAATCTGTAATGTAGAAGTCTGATTATTTACAGGGCGTACGAACTATCGTAATCTGGTTCAGTGATCACTTTACATACGAGTGACATTCACCATTGTACCCATGATTGACAATAATAATCTCAAATTTTTGAAATTCCTTTATATGGTATTAATCTCATGATACGGTACATAACAGCCATATTTGATTGGATTTGATTTGAATTTTAATGGAGTAATTATTTTTTCATTCATACTACGATAAAATGTGTTTTTCGTTTTTATTTATAATTTTCAATCTCTCGAATTTCAAACGTCTGTATAAGATTCAAACTTTAAACGGTGTCACTGTTCCATTTTTGGTTGGTTGTAAGACATTACTTCTTTGCAATAATTTTGCTTGTGTGCAAATATTCCTTACAAGAAGTAAAACCATTCCCTTTCGGTGCTAAAATAAAACGTGCGTCCCGGTGCTGGATAGTCACTATACAATAAAAAATTAGCGATTTGAAATCGGAAAAATGCGGACATTCATAGCTAATCCCCTTGATTAATTATAAATGAAGTCAAAAATGTTAATTATTGAGATTTTTATGCTGAAAACATTTTAAAAAACATCTGGCAACGCTTACAGCTAGCCCGTTAGTCGCTAGTCAGAGAACATTGAGCTTTGAGCTCCTCACGCTTGCACAGTGCAAGTATGTAATAGTGAGATGCAAATATAGTGTCGCGGTTCCCGCACACTCTTCACGCGCTGTTTATACGCGAATTTGTTTCCGATATTCACAAAATACCTCCGATGTACCCGATAAATTCTGATTATTTTTTTTTAATCAATGCGTCAATATGTTATGGAGAAATGCCTAAAATCTTAACCTTGTATTTACTTTATTAACAGAAATATTATGGTTTTTGAAGCAATGTGTACAAGGTACACAATTCCGGGAAGGGAGGGTTAAAAAATAAAGCAATCTTCATAAAAGAGTTAAACTTGTCTGTTATTAAGAAAAATATAGGGCCTTGTTATTATTATTGACTAGTTAGAACATTATTCCAGATTGTGTTCGCAATTAAAAACAAGAAAAACTCAAAGCAGAGGAGAGCAAAGTAGCAGAATGAGATGAAAAAACGTTACAAAGCAGATAAAAGTAAAAATAAACTTAACAATCCCATCCAGAGAAACTTCCCGTGAAAGGGAAATTAATTGTAAAATTCGAACGATTGCTACCGAGTTTTTCTTTTATGTAAGAGGCTCTACAAGCTAATTAACTTCGAGTTTAATAGCCTTTTGAGAACGTTAAATGCCTATTGTAGATGACAAGGGTCGAAGAGGGGGAGAAAATAATTTATTTTGTAAATAAATCGACGTTTAAAATAAGGGAAGAATGAATCACACGGAATCCGATGATTAATTACTTATTGAAATAAAAGACACAAAATTTTAAATTCTTAACATGTTTTAACTGTAGCAAATTTTTTAGAAGGGGTCAAACTGCTACACGCATGCGCTTTTTGTTTTTATTTACAACATTGGAGTGTGTCCTAATACTTATTCCATGGTTTTTCCATGTGTTTCATTTTTTTTAAACTCTCGTATATTTTTGTCCGCCTCCGTAGTGTAATGGTCAGCACGCTCGGCTACCGTTCTGGAGATCCCGGGCTCGATTCCCAAGGGGGGTTAAATAAATATAAGAATTTTTTCCACTGTAATATGTATTCAATATTACCATGGACTGGTACCTGAAGCGGAGGGCTGATCACCTTTCCTTCATGTGTAAAATGATCATGATAACACTGCGTTTATAAGACACAGTGCCCTATGCACCATTGGGGTGCGGATAAGGGTTTTAATTAATAATAAAATATTTAAAAAGTTTTCGAAATTTTTGTAGTTATATCGCGAGTAATGTAATTATACCAAGAATTTGGTCAATGATAATTTAATACGAATATATTAATTTTAAGAAAAAACACGTTATTTCCGGTACGTAACTTGTAGTGAGTTAAGAAATTACATATTGGTTTAAAATTGAAAATGCAAATTCCGTTACTTGGTACATGGCAAAAGCGAGGAGATATTCATCTTGCTACTTTAAATCTATGTTACTTGAGACTTTAGTCTTGGCTACTGAAGAATACTAATTACTTGAAATATGAGAAGATTAATATTATTAAAGCAATTTTTCAATAAGAATATTTTTTAAGAGTGGTTTTTCATAACGTTTTGAGTTTGCCAAAATATTGTATGACGATTTGGGTTTCTCCACTAAGGAACTAACTAACTATCTCAACTATCTCAACCAGTTTAATGTCCTCGTAGACTGCTGGGGTCAGCTCTCCTCGTCCTCAGGCTATATGTCCTTCTGTCCTGGATAACGTCACCTAGGCCAAGCCTTCGAATCACGTTATCTTTCTGCATCACCCATGAATTCGACATCTCAACAAAGATGAAGAAGTATATGAAAGTCTGTGCATTAGCACGGCTTACGATCAGTCATAAGCAGGTTTAGTTATCATTTAACACACGTGTATCATTCACCATTCTACCCATGTTGACACTGTTCAAATTGTACTGAAAAAATAATAATTTTTATTCTCTTTCGAAAATATGGATTTGAAAAATTAAACTGTTTCATTTAATTTTTGCTTAATTTATTTTAGGATATAAACAAAAAAGCTTCAAGTGTTATACATTGTATCATTTAAAAAAAACACCTAGGAAGCAAAAAAAAATATCGTTATTATTCTACTAAATAAAAACAAAACATCATTTGGGATGGAAAGCGTTTACCATTTATATTATACTCAAAAACAGTAAACATCATTCACTCCAGAACACTATTTTTGGTCTGGTTGTTTATACTTCAACGCCCACAAAAGTTTACGATAATCTTATGGGGGTGAAAATATCGTGACGTGTAAGGCTTTTGCACTTTTAATTTATGCTAACAAGGAGTTCTACCAAATAAGGTTTCTTCGGACAAGGGACGAACCCTCAGAATGAGGTCACTGCATTAGGGTTGGGTCTGGGAAAACTAAAAAGGTTCACAAATCGCGTCGAAATGTACTGAATTAAATAGATAATACAATTAGGTATGGGATGGTACTAAGGGTGGAAGCTCAAATTTGTTGGACAGCGGGAGGGTAATTCAAATGTACTTGAAAAATTAGGAAAATAAACTTTCAAAACGAATTGACAATATAAAAAGATTAACATAATAAAGGGAGGGTGTGATGCTAAGGAAATGTAGTATATTTTATTTTCGGACCACAATTTCTTACTAAGGGTGTTGTTTAGTATAAAATAATGATCACAGTAAAAAATCAATGAATCCCTCGAAAACAAAGTCTTATTCTATACCTGAAAATTCAACACTTCACTTCAAACCCTTATCCACACCGTAATGGTGCAAAGAGCACTGCATTATATAAACGTAGTGTTTTATTGATTGTTAACACATAAAAGAACGGTGAACAGCCCTCGTACCAGTCCAGGGTTACACTGAATATATATATATATATATATATATATATATATATATATATATATATATATATATATATATATATATATATATATATATATATATATATATATATACTCGTATAAGAGTGAAAAAAAAACACCTACATTTATTTGACCTCCCGCAGGGAATCGAGCCCGGGACCTGAATAGACAATAAAGACCTTAGAAAAATAAGATGCCTCGATAGACCTCAAAAAATATTGTCCAACGACATTGTGAAGAGTAAATATTGGCTATGAGCAGCAAACGACCGAAAGAAGTATACATATACATATGTTAAATATATTATAAAAATATTTTTTTGCGTAAAAGAAATGTTTCATTTAATTTAAATTGATACATTTTGATAATTTTAAGTTGAAAAATCTAGAGTCTTAGTAATAAATTTAAATAAAGAAAACTTTTCGTGTTTTTTTTTTAAATATGTCAACCATAAATTATTGTCAAATTTGAATGTTATTCAAAGCAAGAGTTTACTTATTTTCCTATGACATTTAATCATATATTTATACCACCAAAATGTGGAGTTTGAAAATATTTAAACAAGAAAATGTTTTCAGTAACATTATTTTTTACGACAGGTGTTTATCAAACGAGCCACGTATCTGCAGTATGTAAATACTTTGTCTTGAAATCTGAGAGTGCTTTTACACATAACAGTTTATAATGTCTTTATGCCCACGTGTTAAATGATGCACAATATCCTGAAGTTTTGCATCTTGGAATTTTCCACCTGTATGACTACACGTTCGGTGCTTATGGGAGACTAAATTTGAATCGAGTCAGACGTAAAACTGTGCTTTTGCACTTATTGAATTTTCAAAGCTTGCGCGAAGTACGTACATAATAATAACTGAAAATGAACATTAATATCTATCAGAGAAAGCTAAACTGAGTCCAGGTTCCAACCCTTATGTTTAGAAGCGAAGCGTGGAGTTGGCAAAAGAAGGATGAAAGCAGACTGAATGCAGTCGAAATGCGATCCCTCAGACGAATGTGTGGGAAAATGATGTTTGAAAGATGTTCGAATGATGAAAGAAGGAAAGAATGCAAGGCTGAGATAAAAATTATCGAATAAATTAAGTGAAGAAAGAATGGTTAAACAAATTTATGAGGTGAATGTAGCTGGAAAAAGAAGCAGACCGAGGAAGACTTGGCACAATCAGGTATGTCAAATACTTGAAAGCGGTAGAGTCAGAAGTCGTAATAATCGTCGGGTGAATATGAGGAGATGCACGAATGTGGAACAGGCGAAAAATGATTGCAAAGACAGAGTGGTGTGGCGTTCGATTCTATCTGCCTACCCCTGCGGAGAAGTGGTGTAATGGTTAGTTAGTTAAATATATTGTCTTGTAAAGTATTTAAATACTTTCGATTTGTCTTTACATATTTCCAGGAGTTCCTCTTTGAAAAATACAAAAGTCATGACACCAATTACAAAGATTTAGAAAATTAGACAAAAAAATCATAAAGGTTATATGATGTTGATCTCAAGACTGGAGTCGGAATAACGAGGAGATGCATGAATGTAGAAGACGCGAATATTGTTTGCGAAGACAGATATGTGTGGCACTATTTTTGGTGGAAACAGCGTGAAGGTTAGTAATTTTGTAATTACTTTAATTTTTAAAAGTCGTTTATATGCACTGGTGTTAGATTCCATTTGAATATTTGTTGTTATTTTGATGAATGCAATAATTTTTGTCTCACAGTGGAATCATCAGTTATTTTTTTTAAGTAGGTGTTTTGCTTTTCGTAATCGAATAAAGGTGAGATTTATTTAGACTTGATTCACACGTGGATTAAAAAACATTAACAACATTTTGAGGGTGTCCAAATACTTGTTCACAAAATCTGGATTATTTCCAATTACAGGAGTCATTTTTATATTATTTTTTGACATCTCATCGAGATGAAGAAGAATACGGAAGTCTGGGAATTTATTTTTTTGGCGTTTCTCATGTGAGTGATTATAATCCAGGATTCGGAACTCACATACTAATAAAAGAGTTTCTGCTCAATAAAAAGCTTCCTTTCATCTCACCAATAGATGTCTCTAGTGAAGTTCTAGTGATTCAAGAAAAATGTTTCAAAATTGGTTCATGTAAATAGAACTTCCAAGAATTTGAGTAGTGTGATTGTCAATAATGGGTAGAATTGGTGAATGTTACACATGTGTAAAGTGATCACTTTAACCAGCTAATGAAGGTCATCAGTCCCGTAAATGCCCAGTGCTTCCATACTTTTCTTAATCTTTGATGAGATGTCAAAAAATTAAATTAAAAAAAAACATTATTTCATTTGGCAGTTTGAGCTTTAAATATGAGGACGTAAAAATCGTACCTCAAATATATTTTATTCAATTCGTTTTGTGAATTGTATTGGTTATATACAAAACTATGAGCAATGAATGTTAAATACTTGATTATCCTTCTTATTATTATCAATCGTAAAATACTTTTACTATCTTTTTCTTCCTGGCTTCACCCTTAACTTATCGTCTTTTTAGACTGCTGGGGTCAGCTCTCCTCGTCCTCAGGTTGTAAGTCCATTTTGTCATAGACAACCTCACAAGAACCATGATCTCTCTTTGCAGCATACATGAATTTTTTTGTTTTCTTTTAAGAAAGATGCTTTTACTATCGTCTTTAATTAATTTTAAAAATGCGTTTATCTTGTTGAATACTCATTGTTCTTTAAATCTATTGTGACACGTATTTCGATGCATTTCGCATCACTTATAAATATTGTTGTGGTAAGTCGAAAGTCGCATCCGGTTTATGAAAATTATGTGGAATCCTTCGAAATACGTGTTGTAGATTTTACGACATAGTGGTTCTTATCAAATAAAACTTTATTAAACATGGATGGATATTAATAAATAGCAAATATGTTTACTAGATAACAGCTTATTTATTTACAACACTTTGAGTGTGTCCAAATACTTGTTCACAAAATCTGGATTATCTCCAATTACAAGACTTATTTTCATATTATTTTTTGACATCTCATCAAATATGAAGAAGAATATGGAAGTCTGGGCATTTATGGGGCTGACGACCGTCATAGGCTAATTTAAGTGATCACTTTACACACGTGTAACATTCACCAATTCTACCCATTATTGCCAACCACACTTTTCAAATTCTTGGAAGTTCTGTATATATGAACCAATTTAGAAACCTTGTTCTTGAATCACTAATTGAATTTGAGTAGTGTGGTTGTCAATAATGGGTAGAACTGGTGAATGTTACACGTGTGTAAAGTGATCACTTTAACCAGCCTATGACGGTCGTCAGCCCCGTAAATGCCCAGGCTTCCATATTCTTCTTCATCTTTGATGAGATGTCAAAAAATAATAGTTTATTTATTGATGTCAAATCAATTAATGAGCTAATTTTTCTTATCAAATGTCCTCGTCTACAATTTTGAACGATAGAAATACCTTTTGGAGTGTAAAATTATTACTCTACTACTTGCTTAGACACATCATCCCGCATACGTAACACGGCACACCAGCTGTCGAGCAGATTCTGGGTTGGCTTATTTGAATTTGTAATAAGGACACCGCGTCCGAAATTGGAAAACGAGAAACCAAGATGGCATTTTGTCCCAAAGGTGAAAATACCTTGGGTCTTATTGCCTGTTTTATTACTTTAAATGTGAATTTAATACGCTTTTCTTGCTTGAAAGTTGCCAAGGAATGCGACAAGGAGTTTACCATAATGGTAATCAGATTTTTCATTTGTAAGCTGGAGGTTTTCAAAATGAATTTACTGGATTTCCTTAAATAATATATTCATAGCAAACCTAACAGCGAAAGCAACTAGATGTGTTTTGAAACTAATAGTACACAATGGAGTTGTGTACTTCTAGTTTTGATAACTGATATATAAATGTTGATTAAACACTCTTAATGTTGTCAGTGAAATAATTGGTCAAATTATTAGATGCATAAAAATTAAAATTATGTTTTCAGGCGTTTTTTAATAAAATATAAAGTAACAACTATGTATGTAGTTTTTTTCACATGAATTTTATTTGATCAGCAGCAGGATTTCATCAGACTGGTGTCATCATCACAATGATGTTGGTAAAGACGAAATCCAGTTGCTGGTCAAATCAAATTCTTAGTTATTATTTTAATCTATAATATGTAGTTTCACCTAGAAAAGTCAGTAAAAAACTTAAAGGTTTCTTAATTTATAAAATTATCCAGTTAAGATCTTCCATATACCTGATTAAATTGGTCTCAAGTAAATGCGTGAAAAGAACATGATGTTGGTAACGACGATGATGTTGGTAAGTTGGTAGGTTTTTAATTTAAGTTTAACTTAGTATATATGTACCACTATTTATAAAATTCTATTGCAACACTTTTTTTTTTATCAATTCTGCATTATTTACAAACACCCTATGATGCGGAATGCATCGAAACACGTGTCACAATAGATTTTAAGAACTAGTGTTATTTACTTAGCTTAAATTAAAAATGCAAAGATATAACCACAAAGTGACTGACAAATCTATTAATGAAAAATTATATTCTCTGACCTCTGAAGGGTAAAAGGATGAAGGGTTTTACATTTCAAAAATAAATTTCTTCATTCCTCTTGCAAAAAAAAACATTCATATACATTTACTAGGATCTACGATTAATCTACGTAAAACCGTAGACTGTGTAGTACGTTCGATTCAAAAAGAGCAGCAAGCAGTCGTATTTCATCCCTTATGCTTGTATTTACAATCGTTCTCCGTTTCGAAGGTAAATATTTGATAAAATCGTAAGGCAAGCCGACTTTAATACATAAATCAAAGTAAAAAAAAAACCCCGTGAAAATCTTTGAATAAATTATGACGGGATTTTTGACATGTAGTGTAATTTAGGACCACATATAAACTGATATCAAAATATTAATATGCCCTTTTTGCACATTCGCGTTCTTCAAGAAGAATTATACGATTTTTGCGTGGCATTTATGACCATTATGGTTTATCGGCGTTTCAAAGAGTTCCCTGGATCGGTGATTTATTTTCACCTTTGGTTATTTCTTACGATTTTATACCACTTTATTCAATTTATAAGTGCGAAAGTTTGTGTCATTTTATTTAGATTTTGGCCGCCTCTGTAGTGTAATGGTCAGCAGGCTCGGCTACCATTCTGAAGGTCCCGGGTTCGATTCCCTGGAAGTGTTAAAAAATATAAGTGATTTTTTTAAACTTCATAAAATAAAATAACTATTTACAACATTTTGAGTGTGTCCAAATACTTGTTCACAAAAACTGGATTATCTCCAATTACAGGAGTTATCTTCATATTATTTTTTGACATCTCATCAAAGATGAAGAAGAATATGGAATTCTGGGCATTTACGGGGCTAACGACCATCAAAAGCTGGTCTAAGTGATCACTTTACACACGTGTAACATTCACCAATTCTACCCATTATTGACAACCACAGTATTTAAATTCTTGCAAGTTCAATATATATGAACCAATTTTGAAAAATTGTTCTTGAATCAGTAGAACTTCACTAGAGACATCAATTGGTGAGATAAAAAGAAGCTTTTAATTGAGCAGTAACTCTTTTATTAGTATGTGAGGTCCGAATTCTGGATTAAAATCACACACCTGAGAAACGCCAGAAAATATATTTTCATTTTTATTCACAGATTTTGTGAACAAATATTTGAACACACTCAAAATGTTGCAAAACCACTTTGTTTTTAGACACTTTTTTGGTACATTTTTTCTCCAACCGGTTTTTCCTCTTGTCATATATTTGTTTTTAAAACGTTTAAGAAGTTTATAAAACGTAGCACAAAGTATCTGCGAAAAACTTTCAAATGATTTTTTCACTCTAATATTTATCCAACATGACCCTGGACTGGTACACTTAATGTATTAACGATCAAGATAACACTGCGTTTATATGATGCCATACCCTATACACCATTGGGGTGCGGATATGGGTTATATGATGAATATTGTGAAATGCAAAAAAAATATACAAAAGGATTTTCTTATTATAAATAATACGTATTTTCATGTATGTCTTTGAAGTATAATCAATGATCCATTGCTTCTACTAAATGTGCTTAAGTGTGTGTAACCATACATCAGTATTAACGGTTTCAAGAAAGATGCAGAGTTTAAGAGCGTCGGGACGCCTAGCGCCTAGCGCCGGCGATATAAATCGACGTCGTGGTTTATGCACCGTGAACGAAAAGCTATTTATCGAAATGCACTTTGCAACGCCGTTGTTTCTCAAAGGGGTGATATCATATATCACAGGAACATTTAAGATAAACAAACTTCAGCAAACGATGCAATTCCTCTGTTTATAACGTCACAATCCTTCTTTATTTCCTAAGTCACCTAAGACGAGAAATTTAAAACAATTATTTTTTTACAACGAATGATATTTTAATAAACAGATATAGGTGTTTTCACTTGAGATCAATATAATTTATTTTAATTACAAGAAAAAATGTTTTATTAAATAAATAAATAAAAAAGATCCCACAAAGGCAAGCCTATCTGTGGGTTAACATTTTATTTTAGGTTAAAATAAGTAGGAAATACGCAGTAAACATAAAAAAAATAAAAGTGCTTACTTATATAAAATAAAAGTACGTAATTTCAACAGAAAACAAAAAAATGGAAATGAAAAAAAAATAACAGTTACTATATAATATAAATAAATTATTCCAGCTTGACTAAGTGATGGGTGCAATACTTAGTCAGCCATATATGTTTTACAACATTTTTTTTAGAAAATGAAATTAAAAAATACAATAATTCTCCAAATAAAAATAAAGACATGCGAAAGACAATTTTTTTTTTGGGGAGATGTAAAAGCTGAAGATCTTTATGTGTTATAAATTAAAAAAGGAAAATAATTAGTGTCGCTCATATAGTTATGTATTTAAGGAATGAAATAAAGAGATTTGTAGCTATAAAAAAATATTTTCTTTGCTCGTGTCTGGATTTCCAAAAAGGGATTTCTAGTACGCTATTCAATTATTGGCAAGATCTTTTAATATTTTTAGGAAAAACACGTATTCACAAAAAAGTGTACAAAGTTATGGCTAGTTAGTATGTTTTTAAAAGTAGATTTTTTTAATTTAAAAATTAATAATAATATCTTATTACAATACTCAGTGAAAAAAAAACATAGAGTTGTGAAATGAGTATAAATGGCTTTCAAGTGTATTATGGATATAATAATAATGACACGACCATGTCAAAAACATATTTTTATAATACTTAGAATGCAGTTTCATAAAATTTTTGTTGTTTTACAACATTTTGAGTTCACAAACCTGGATAACCTCCAATAAGGATTTTTTTATATATTATTGTATTATCTCCTCATAGATGTCTCTCGTGAAGTCTATCGAGTTCAAAAACTGTGTATTGTGTTAAGTCAAAATATCAAGAAATTCCAAGAATTTGAAAAGTATGGTTGTCCATCACGGGTCGAATTGGTGAATGTTACACGTGTGTAAAGTGATCACTTAAACCAGCCTTTGACGGTAGTAAGCCCCGTAAATGCTCAGACTTCTTTATTCTTCCTCATCTATGTTAAGATGTCGAAAAAATGTTGTTGTTGAAAATAATACTTTTAAATGATTTTACATTATATCCGCTGTGTTACCATATATTATTGGGCTATTTTAAAAGCCTTGTGTAATAATGTAATAATTTTCCTTCATAGTGTAATGGTCAGCACACTCGGCTATCGTACGGGAGTCCCGGGTTCGATTCCCAAGGGGCGTCAAATAAATATTTTTTAAAAAGTGATTTTTTCCTCCCAATTATTCAATATTACCCTGGACTGGTGCCTGTAGCGGAGGGTTGATCACCTTTACTTAATGTGTTAACGATCACGATAACACTGCGTTTATATGATGCAGTGCCCTATGCAACGTTTGATGCGGATAAGGGTTTCCTTTCATACAATAACGATTCGCTTTATCTATCAGCGGAACAACATCTTTCATTGAGCGAGTTTGGGAGGAAATAGGATTTTAATACCATTTCCGTATCTAATCCAATTTCATCACAATACCGATTCGAGAAATACTATTTCATCCTGATGAAATGACGCTTTGATGATGATGAAGCGCTCGTCGTACTTGATTCCCTTAATTGTTGAATTACGACTGATGAGATTATCATAATGACAGATGGAAAAGTTTCAACAGTAAATATTTCTACAAATAATATAGTTTCTACTCTGACTTCATTCTACACTTATACTCTGTGTGATTTAAGTAAGGTAATGTTGGAAACACAAAACAAGATATCGGTTTTTGTAGTAAGATTTCTTGGCGAAACTGCATTTCGTAGAATAAAATAACAAGTTTTTCGTATATTTTTCCACATAAATTTTATTTACCAAGTGACCACGTAACCGACAAAATCAGACTAGTCTGACGGTGACGGTTTTTTATTATGTATACACACACACATATATATATATATATATTTATAAATATATATATATATATATATGTATATATATATATATATATATATATATATATATATATATATATATATATATATATATATATATATATATATATATATATATATATATATATATATATATATATATATATATATATATATATATATATATATATATATATATATATATATATATATATATATATATATATATATATATATATATATATATATATATATATATATATATATATATATATATACATATATTTGTATATATATATATTAAAGTTTAAAGATATATTTATACTCTTAAATATAATTACATATCTTTTTATTACAATATTTTTTTTTATATATTTTTTTAAACTCATGCGAATTAAAAAGGCATTTTAAGTAATTTAACATAGTTTTAAAGTTATAATAAAAACACACTTGTTAAATTTCCAGATAGTATAAATAGTATTTTTAAGTTAATATAAAATTATTCAATTGATATATACCTAGAAACAATACTTATTCTTCAGTAAAACTAACAAAGTTTCTGAATATAAATTCGATTCATTGGGATTTCGTTTAATATAAATAAAACATAAATTTTGATTCCCGTATCTCTGTGTTTTGTCAAAGGTCGAAATAAATGAATAATTTAATGAAACGCCATAAAGAATCGCGCTAAAAAAACAGTTCGATTTTTCGTCCCGAAAGGTCTGCTAACGACATCTGTGCGTGAGTGGCAAACTAAGTTACCGAATATTTCAAAAGGAATTTAAAAATACAAGTCACAGAGTCTGAGGAAATACTGTCGCTATTTTTTGACCAATAAAAAATAAATTATTCTCTTGGTAATGAAACTATGAAGTGGTACAATTTTTTTGCCTGGCATTAACTACAGGTGGCGCAAAACTAATCACTCTATGGGAAGATGCTATAGTTTATGCAAATGGCGTCGTAAGTCAATGATATTTAAAATTTGTAAATAAGATAGCTGCAGTATACAAAAAATTAAAGGTGACGCAAAATAATCATGCGATTTTAATTTTGAATACTTTCCTACTAAATAAAAAAAAATTGAGTGATGCGAATATTTATTTGGACCTTTAAATTTTTTCTGTTTAGTGGAAAATATGATATCCGTCATGTGGCTGCCGCCAGTATTATGACACATTAGTGCCCGTTTTAACAATTTGTTTGTATATTAGTTGAGTAAGTAGGCGCCGAAAGGATTTTATATTTCCGATGCGGTATTTTGCCTTGTGTCTCTCCGACGCACGCTAAGCTTTATCTGAGGATATTAAAGCTGTCCAAAAAAATGTTTAGATTCGTATATAGCCGGACCAAATATGTAATTTCTAATCTTAATATGTAATCACTAAGACTTATTCATTTTATTCGCTTCATTTCGCTATTAAAATCGAACTCATCATTGAGGATATCTAGTTAAAAATTGTATCTGAAGAACTTGTTTTAAGAACCTAGATCATTTGTTTTGAAAGCAAATACATAAGTACTTATATGAAATGTATTTATTTACTTATTTGGCGTTTAATTTGTAGAACTACATTTTAAATTATGTATTAGTTTTTTAAATTAAACACATATTTTTTGAGTCTACTAAGTTGTATTTTATTTAAAAAAAACACATGAAAAATAATATTGTGACAATTTTTTCGCCTAGTTATGGCATTTTTACACGAATGTAAAATCCATCAGTCCATTTAATCTTCACATTCATTTTAAAATGCCATAACTAGGCGAAACAATTGTAACAAAATGAATTTTTATATTTTTATTTTAAATAAAATATAACTGAGTCGACACAAAAAATTTATGTTTGATTTAAAAATTAATATATATCGCTCACTTGTTTCAACAACGTCCTGTATCAAAAAACTAGATTTTACAGGAGATCGTCTTTAAAGTATAAAAATAAAATTAAGCCACTTATTACTGTACAACAGATCTTATAAGGTAAAACCTGATAGTTCTTTGGTCATTTGAAAATATTTAGTTTATTAAAAAAAAATTAAACAAAAACTTTTCTTAAAAATGCAAAAACAACACTTTCGGTCCTGTAGCGGGTAAATATTAAGTAAAAAACATGCCGCTTTTGCTGGGATATAGTACATTTTCTGGGAATTCCAAAAACGTGCACAACTGAAAATGGTCGATTTTTGATATATGACGTTGTTGAAAAGAGTGAGCGATATATGGAATGTAATGATTAACGATACAGTTACTGGTATCTTTCTATCCCATATCCCGTTTCCCTTCAATAATGCGAGTTCAGGTATTAATTGAGAGGGCTGTTTACCCCAAACTAGCAATTAACGAAGGGTTTATTGTTTAATGAAGCCAAAAATTATAAGGGAGGAAGCCGTGAGACACAAAGGCAAGTTTTTACTTAGGCATTAGCGAAAACTGTCTGCTAACTTCCCGTTGACAATAATTAACGGCTAGGGGTAGGAAATATTTTAACTAACCTGTCCCAACTTCGGTAATTTACCCGCTTACTTTGTTTATGCTAAGCAAACGTACTTTTGGATTAGATTTAAAAGTTATTTTAAAATTGCAGCGTGAATGATTCAAATGTAAAAATCAAACGATTTTATAAGACCAATTTATAGACTATTATTGTAAACACGACAAGTTTTGAGAACAACCGAAATTCATCATTATAATACACGAAGAACATAATAAAATACATATGGAGCTGATAAACACAACTAAGTTTGAAGTAAGGTCCTTACAATATATATCCCATGGCCAAATTAACCTGCTGCCTGACATATCGCTGACTCCTTTCAACAACGTCATATATAAAAAATCGTAAATTTTCAGTTGTGCATGTTTTCGGATTGCCCAGAAAATGTACTATATCCCAGCAAAAGCGGAATATTTTTAACTTAATATTTATCTGCTACAGGGCAGAAAGTGTTGTTTTTGCATTTTGAAGAAAATGTATTGTTTAATTCTTTTTTGAAATATACAAAATATTTTTCAAATGGAGAAAAAACCTTCAGGTTTTACCTTAAAAGATCTGTTGCACAGTAAAAAGTTCAATAAGTGGCTAGATATTTATTTTATAAAATATTTCAGTAAACTATTAAACTTTAAAAACGATTTCCTTAAAAATCAAGTTTTTTGATATATGACGTTGTTGAAAGGGGTGAGCGAAATATAAAATAAAACCAAATCAAGGATCCAACAGGAATGTACTGAAAAATACACTTAATAGAAAAATATTTGTGTTAGTGATTAGTTTTATTTTCTCATTTGTTTCCTTTAAACGTGCTTCTCGCCTAATATTATTTTAAATGCCTAATTACTGTACCATTTATTACTTTTATAATATTTAACGTTTTGCCATTTTTGCTTATTTATTTTTCAGTCTTGTTAGCCTTAATCCTATATCCTAAAGTGAGTAATGGAAGTTACTCATCGGGAATATTATATATGTGACTTATGCATGCAATACGTTTATAAAAAAACAATACAAATTATTTCATTAATGGTTTCGGCAGCACTTTGTGGTGAAATTTATCGATTGTTTACTAATGTTTTACTGTGTAAATACCACTATTTCTTAAAATCTACTGTGACACGTGTTTCGATGCATTCCGCATCATTTTGTAACAGTAGATTTAAAAAAATAGTTAGGTATTTACTAAGTAAAACATTTATTGAAAATAAAAATCATGCTAACATTCACGAACTCAAAGTTGGTCGTATACAAGTGTTTTATTTTTTAATTCAATCTTCACGTTATTGTTTATAAAAATAACCAATTTATGATCAATTTTAATTTCAAAGATTTTAGGCATTTGCCGAAGTATTATTGATTATATAGGTCAAGGAGAATATTAATTACGTTTTTTTCTTAAACTAAAATTAGTTTTAAGATTTTTTTTAAATTAAATGAATAAATAGCGTTTCTTGAATTTAATCAAAGTAAATTAAAGCACTTTATTCCCATAAAAAAAAAAACAATCAAATACAAAGATCACAATTCTTTAACAATCTAACTTCGATTCCTTTCGACAAGAAATTTAAATATAGTTTAAAATAACAAAATGATATGTAATACGAAGAATATAATCAGATAAATGATAAAACTTCTTTCAAAACCTATTACGAACATAATATTTTTATAAAGTTCCCTTTAATATCAAGCATTTTATCTATAAAATTAATTTCTTGAAAACTTTTAAAAAACATATTTTCTAACTTAGTTATATTTTGCCGTTGATTGACAGACAGGAGGAAAATAAAGAATAATTAAAATGTCACAAAATTTCAAATGAATTGAGAAATTTTAAAATTCTAAAAATATTTTTGATAACCAATCAAAGTTCCGTTCGTTCTTTCAGAACAAAAAAGTTTTTATCGGCACTTTTTTGCTGTAGAACTTTTTTTTAATTTTATTTCCTCACTGAAATATTTTCAAATCAATACTTGCCTGAAACGTTTCACCGGATTGATTAGAGCAGTATCGGCCCCAAAGTCAATACAAAACTTTGCAGTAAGGTTAATGATACATGGAGAGTTCAGAGGACATAAGGTGTAAAGCTTTTTAAAAATAAAAATCACTTCAACCAGACTTCACTAGAGACATCTATTGGTTAGATGAAAAGAAGCCATTTATTAAGCAGAAACTCTTTAAATTTCATTTGAGAAACATTCAAAATGTTGAAAATAAATAAACTGGTCAAATTATAAGCTAAAACAATAAAAATGAAAATGATATTTTCAGGCGTTTCTCATATATGTGATTATAATCCAGGATTCGGACCTCACATACTAATGAAAGAGTTTCTGCTTAGTAAATAACTTTTTCTCATCTCACTAATAGATGTCTCTAGTGAAGTTCTAGCGATTCAAGAACAAGGTTTCTAAATTAGTTCATATATATATATATATATATATATATATATATATATATATATATATATATATATATATATATATATATATATATATATATATATATATATATATATATATATATATATATATAGAACTTTCTCGTTCTTCTCTGCCCCTATTTTCAACTTTTTAACCTCATTTTATTTTTTGACATCTCAAAGATGAAGAAGAATATGAAAGTCTTGATGTCATCAATAGATGTCTCTAATGATGTTCTAGTGATTCAAGAATAATGTTTCAAAATTGGTTCATATAGAGCTTCCAAGAATTTGAATAGTGTGGTTGTGAATAATGGGTAGAATTGGTGAATGTTACACGTGTTTAAAGTGATCACTTAAACCAGCCTATGACGGTCGTCAGCCAGGTAAATGCTTCCATATTCTTCTTCATCTTTGATGAGATATACAAAAAATAATATGTAAAATAATTCCTATAATTGGAGATAATCCAGAATTGTGAACAAGTATTTGGACACACTCAAAATGTTGTATACTGGAGTTTATTTAAAAAATCCGAGTTATGTGATAAATTTTACCAAGATTTTTATAATTTCTGCTCGATTATTTTTGGGCTTTAATTCATTGATCTCTGAAGCGTTTATACACATACAAAACGCGCAAGGCGTTGGATTGAAGGTTGTCGTGGAGACCAAACTTTGTTAAATCGAATTTAAAAGCAACTTTTCCAAAATGAAACGGCGGTTGGAACAATTTCAGACGAGGGTTGATTGATAACGATGACAGGGGAAATCTAATAATATCCCCTTTCATAAACCTTTAGCTACCATTTGTTTTAATCAATAGGGAATCTGTTGAAAAAAATATCTCAAATACTATGTTTACGGGTAAAATTCTCCCAACCTTTGAATTCTCGAGTTTTTTAGCAGTTTAAATTATGTGCGTTGGTAGTAATAAATAAAAAATGAAACCACTTGAAATTTGTTAATTCATTGTATGAAATCATAAGGTTTGATATGGTTTGTTTTTACATAAACCTTTAGCTATCTACAACATTTTTAGTGTGTCCAAATACTTGTTCACAAAATCAGGATTATCTCCAATTACAGGAATATATTTATATTATTTTTTTGACATCTCATCAAAGATGATGAAGAATGTGGAAGTCTGGGCATTTACATTATCAAAATATAAAAGATTTGTTTTCCTCCAGTAATTAGAGAAATTCATTTAGAGTAAATTATCGTTAATATATGTATGTATATATATATATATATATATATATATATATATATATATATATATATATATATATATATATATATATATATATATATATATATATATATATATATATATATATATATATATATATATATATATATATATATATAAATATATATATATATATATATATATATATATATATATATATATATATATATAAAAATATATATATATATATATATATATATATATATATATATATATATATATATATATATATATATATATATATATATATATATATATATATATATATATATATATATATATATATATATATATATATATATATATATATATATATATATATAAATATATATATATACATATATATATATATATAAATATTTATATATATATATATGTATATATATATATATGTATATATATATATATATATATATATATATATATATATATATATATATATATATATATATATATATATATATATATATATATATATATATTTATAAATATATATTTATATATATATATGTATATATATATATATATATATATATATATATATATATATATATATATATATATATATATATATATATATATATATATATATATATATATATATATATATATATATATATATAATATATATATATAATATATATATATATATATATATATATATATATATATATATATATATATATATATATATATATATATATATATATATATATATATATATATGTATATATATTTATATATAAAATTTCATTATGAGGCGAAACATAAAGTGGATACATAAATATGTCCTAAATGGGAAAATGTACATTTTTATTTATTTTTGTGGGAAAACCCATTTTGTAATTTGAATTGTGTCACTTGAAATATTTACTACGTATGTTTTCTCAAGTACATAATTCAATTCCGAAAGTCGATCTGTATGCGCGCCAGCTACGGCCAAACTTCGCTTATTTCCGAACCAATATATATGTGTATACCGCATGGCATACGGGTTGTCTCGAAAAACCACGCAACTGCAATCACTAAAAATGAAGTAAAAAATAATGACCTGAATTATTTATGCAATTGTGAAAATCAAACATTGTTTTTTTTAAATCTTCTTTGTTTTATTTTTTTGTTAAAAAACACATCTTTTTTTTATGACAACTATTTCGCCTGGTTATGGCATTTTCAAACGAATATCAAAACCTTAATTTGTAAGAAAATGCCATCACTAGGCAAAAGAATTGTCACAAAATTAATTTTTATGTGCTTTTTAAAAATAAAATACAACTTGGTAGATTTTTAAGAATCTGGCATTTTTTCATATGTGCACGCTTTGTTCTAAATATTAACGAATTTAATAATTGAAGCCTTTTGTATAGAGTAACATTTAGTTTATCAGATTTATATACGAGTACATGAATAACATTTTATAATATTTTTTGACATCTCATCAAAGATGAAGAAGAATATGGAAAAGACGGTCGTCAGCCCCGTAAATGCCCAGACTTCCATATTCTTCTTCATCTTCGATGAGATGTCAAAAAATAATATGAAAATAACTCCTGTAATTGGAGATAATCCAGATTTTGTGAACAAGTATTTGGACACACTCAAAATGTTGTAAATAACATTTTATATGAATAGTTATAGGTACGGAGTATTTTTGTTGAATATTTGAATACATACGAAATGTTGCCATCTTCATTTAATACTTATACAAAAATAAATATTATTTTTTTCGGCAGTAACATTGTGGTGATTGTTATATTGACAATCAGATATTAAAAAAGCCTCTTTTCCATTGTTTATGTTTATTTATTTATTTGAACTTCTTGCACGGAAAAGAAATAAGTACATTTGCGGTCTCATTGCTAAAAAGCAATATCTTTCAATCAACTAAAAACAGACTAGTGATATTGGTCAAAACGTTTGATACTATATAGCTGTTTGCAATAAGAGGGAAGATAAATACGTGAAAATTGAAAAAAAAACATAAATTAAAAATTTATGATAATAAGGAAGGCTAAAGAAAAAGAGAGTGTAGGTAAGGAGGAGGGAAAAACTAAGAGAGGAGGTTTGATGGAAAGTTAGGATTCTAATGATAAATAGTATTGCCTCAGACGTTTCTTAAAAGTTATTTAAGAAGGCGCATTTTTCAGATGGAGAGGTAATTTATTCCATAGTCTGGCCGCTCGGGCAGAGAA
Organism: Brachycentrus maculatus; assembly: GCF_059751285.1. Lineage (NCBI taxonomy): Eukaryota > Metazoa > Arthropoda > Insecta > Trichoptera > Brachycentridae > Brachycentrus > Brachycentrus maculatus. The sequence continues at coordinate 336,904 of NW_028281422.1, forward strand.
GGAATTACTGAAGTATGATGTGTTATGGCGAGAAATGTAATGTGTTCTTTCTTGTTGACAATTACAGACTAGTGATATTGGTCAAACGTTTGATACCATATATAGTTGTTTGCATCAGAGGGTAGATAGTACTTGAACATTAAAAAAAACAAAAATTACAGATTGGTGATGATGATATTTCCACAGTTAAAAAAAATGTATTTACACAAAAAAGGGAAACAATTTTTGCTGTTATTTTTGTAATACCACGTTATTTTTGTGTTACCACGTTTTTTCTAAGAAGCAGAATATATTTCTCACGTTATATTCGCTTACACGGTCGATACCACCTCCCGCCCCAACTTGTGGATATTACAAATTCAATCGGTTCTCAAAACTTTTTTAATGTCTGGTCCACTGCACGCTCAAACAGTGATTAATGAAATTCAACACCTGGAAAAGCTTTGCATTAAAAAAATACCATTCTAAATACTAACGACCTTGCATCAATGGAAGATATTTGTGTCCTATCGTTTTTTTTATTATGTCGCTCACTCCTTTCAACAACGTCAAAAATAAAAAAAACTTAATTTTTCAGGGGATCGTTTTTTAAGTTTAAAAATATATTAAAATTTATTAAAATTAATATTAAGCAATTTTTTGAACTTTTTAGTGTGCAACAGATTTTTTTAGGTAAAACCTGAATGTTTTTTCTCCATTTGAAAAATATTTATTATATTTAACATAATAATCAAACAAAACATTTTCTTCAAAATGCAAAAAAAAAACACTTTCTGCTTGTAGCGAGTAAATATTGAGTTAAAAATATACCGCTTTTGCTGGGTAGATAGTATTTGAACAATATAGAAGATTATTTGGGCATTCCAAAAACACGCAAAACTGAAAATTGTCGATTTTTGATATATGACGTTATGAAAGAAGTGAGCGATATGTAAACCAACTAAATAACCAAAACGTCTTTCCCCATACGTTTAGGTTGAAAAAATAAACTCTTTTTTGTTTTTTTTTTAAATACATTTTCTTTCTTGTAAATAATCCATGTTTTAACTGAGTTTATATAAAAAAAAAAAAACAAATAAAATAACATTATCTTTTTAAACACATAAAACGGCTGCTGTATATTGTATTGTATTTAAAATAGACTGAGTATGAGATATCGCAAATAGTTTTAAGAAAAGTGATATTTAAAAAAAAATATATAAATAAAAATGGTAGATATTCATAATCACAAAGTGATATTAATTATCACAATGTGAATATCAAATTAATTTGAATATCAAGTGAATATCATTTTTATGAAATTTTCATCAGCTCCGCATATCATCGTTTTAACAGTTTTTTTTAACGTTGCTGTATGCATTAAAACATTTGTCCCAAATAATTTTTTGAGAAAATGGACTTAACTTAGTAAAATAAAAAGGTTTATCAGAAAGTAAATGTCAAATCAATTAATAAAAAAATATTTTAATTAATTTTTTATCAACTTTGAATACCATAATTTTTACAGTTACAATGCAAGATTTTTACATGAACACGTGTTTACTTACCACATATTATTTTAAATAGTGGCATTAACTGAGTTTAATTTGAATAATAAAAAATACCACCGCTTTGTTAATAAAATGCATTTAAAAAAATAATCATTTTAAAAAAGGTTTTTGTCAATTGATATATTCATATTTTCATCATTTTTACGGTAAAAATTATTCAAGTATACAATATTTTTCATTTTACTTCATCCATCTATTGCAAGGAATTTAAAGCATATTGAAAATAAATTTCCCTTATAAAATACCTATCCGTTTATTTGTTTTAACGTTGTACGAAATTCCGAATTCGCGACCTCTCCAC
>NW_028281424.1:0-100000 GCF_059751285.1 Brachycentrus maculatus
CGCAAATATATTTTTTATAAATACTGTTTCTATTATTTAAAGCGTAATGTGTTTTTATGTCAGTTGTGTACATTTTGATTTTTTTCGTGACCATAATTTTTTCCTAGTTTCCAGTTGATGTTCTTACTAAGTCACTGTGCCACGAGGACATGGGCTGTTCAACGCATGAGGAGCTGAAGAGGGTATAAATATAATAATAATTATAATTTGGATAATTTGTATAGCGCCATTTTCGTAAAATACTACCTCAAGGGCGCTTATAAAGACATGGATAATAATAATAATAATAGGGTGATGATGATAATGAAATACAAAAAATAAATAGATTAAAACGTCGTCAATTGGTCTCGGGCCGTCGAGTCTGGAGGGGGGAAAAGGTGAGCCGACAAGCGCCTGCCTCTTGATCCCATGGGCTGGAGAATGGCCAAGGTGTTGGGCTGGACGCCTTCCTGAGCGATGGTCGTCACGCTGGAGGGCAGCTTGTTGAGCTCCTCGTCATTGTGGATGGCCAACTTCCAACATCCAGACTAGCACAGTTCAAACGGGACTTTTATCCTGTTTTTTGCATGCCAGTATCAAAGTATGGTTAGATTAATAGAATACCCAAATATAAGGAGTAGATGACGAGCGCTAGATTATAATCACCCCCAAGATGTTTATTATGTTGCAGAGGAAATTTAAAACATGCACAAATTTAAACAAAGTTAAGCATGCGTTGCGAGATTAGTTAGAAGAGCATTTTTTATAAATTGATATTTCTCATGTTCTTACACATTGACTATTAACATATTTTTTCATCTACTTTTCTCATATTTTATTAATATATGATTGTATTTTTCTTACTATTTTTTCTTATTTTATATCATGCTAGTAAAAAATAAATTTTGTTTAATAATATTTATTATTTAAATTAATATAATAATAAAAAATCAGCATCACAGATTACGGTATTGTGCCCTCACATAACCGTAATCAATTAATTAATTAGGTTTTTTATGAGAGCTACATTATTATTTATCTTTATTATGTACGAAGTTTATACATCAGTTAGTGGGTTTTTGTTACTTCTTACTCGTAGGTTAAATCTGTTTTGTAACAGGAGGGATAATCTAGTTTGAGCTAATCATTGAATTCTCGGCATTTGGTCATTGCTAGGAGGGAAGTCTTGTTAAGTTTGGTTTAGTTATGAAAATTTGTTGGGTTAGGTAAGATTCCAGTAATTTTTGTAAAGCTAGATTAGGTTAGGTTTCATTTGGTTTAGTTATTAAGATTTGTTAGGTTATGTTAAATTCTGATACCTTGAAGAAACCCATTTGACCAGGACGTTCTCAATGGCGGCCGTTGAGATGGGTTGGTTTGATTGCTCCTCCTCGTTGTCAGCTTCTCTTTGAGTTCCATCATGTTGCTGGACTACTAGTACTTGGCACTACAGTTGTCAGCTCTTCTTAGTGTTCTTCAACGAGCTCGTGCGCTGAACCACTCGAGTGTCCTCAGCTGCTTCTCCCTGCATCGGAATGCAGTCCGTGAGTGGCGTAATGGACGAACATAAATATCGCTGTGCGCAGCGTTTGTTATGCGAGGCATTACTGTAAATGAATAATAAAATAATTATGGTTTGAGAAAAAAAAATTGTATTTTAAGTTAATAATATAAATAAACAATTATATTAAAATTGGTGTAATGGTTACTGTATTTAGCTACCGTGTTGGAGGTCCTGGGTTCGATTCCCTTGTGAAAATAAATATAAGTGATTTTACACTCTAATATTTATTTAATTTCACCCTGGGCTGGTCCCTTAAGCGCAGGAGTGATCACCTTACATTCATGTAAGTATTGATCAAGATAACACTGCAACATATAAACGCGGTGTTATCTTGATCGTTAACACATGAAGGAAAGGTAATCAGCCGTCTGCATCAGGTATCAGTCCACTGCGATACCTGAAGCGTATCCTTGTGTATAAAAAATAAGAAATGAAGAAATTAGGATCAAAACCAGAATAGCTAAAAAAATTAAACGTCTGGTTTATAGTTGTTTGAGGCAATTTTTTCTAATTTAACAACAACAACAAAACTTTTGAATACCAAGATAAACGATATTTTTAAATCGGTGACTTTTACCGATGACTTTGATGGTCACCACTTTTACCGGCAACCCGATTCTCCGCAAATTGACGACCCTGGTCCTAGTTATATTGATATGTGAATGATTACAGCTCGACTAAACGAACGTGAACTTCAAAGACATCAGTTATACTTCATAAGGAACTGTCACGAGAGGTGGTATCATACATGATATAACTAGCAAAGGACATTGGTACCATAAACCAAGCTAGGACAACCCTCTTCTAGTGGAACGGAAGGTCTGCTGACGACTGTCAACAGTCCGGCTTTTGATGAGCAAATGTTGACAAGTTTCTGATTGGCCTACACTAGATCCCAGCCTCTTGTTCCCAACACAGATTAAAATATAACATCTTTTTATAGTTAGAAAAAGAAAAAAATCACTTAATGATCTTAAGATCATTTATAAACCTTGTTCATCATAATAAGCAAGGTAAAAATGATGCAACTCTAAACTGACCATTTACTTTGCCCTCAAAACGGGACATCTACCAATTTTTACGTAATAGTATATATTTTCAAGAAAACACATATTTTTTCAAAAAATTTTATGTTTTAATAAAAAGAAAAGGAATGTTGATTAAGAAAATAAGAGAAATAAATAATACGAATATGAAAAAATTATGTTGTTTTATATTTTTGTGATGAACAAATTTTCTTGAGTATTTTATAAATTTTATCAAGTGGGTTATATATATATATATATATATATATATATATATATATATATATATATATATATATATATATATATATATATATATATATATATATATATATATATATATATATATATATATATATATATATATATATATATATATATATATATATATATATATATATATATATATATATATATATATATATATATATATATATATATATATATATATATATATATATATATATATATATATATATATATATATATATATATATATATATATATATATATATATATATATATATATATATATATATATATATGGTAAATATGTATATTTATTTATGTATTGAAAAAGGGTGGCCAGTCTATTTTCGCTTTCTAAATGTTGGAGTCAAGAAAATAATGAGTTGTATCCGTTTTCATGGACTGTAGGTAAGTACTTGTTTTATATTTCTACTTTTTTAGACTATGATTTTTGTTATATACAGAATCTATGGTTAGGATTTGCTACAATTCGCTCCAATTCTTAAATCGAAAGCATTTCCTAGGACTGTAATTTATTACCGGTGTATCATTATGCCTAAAAACAAAAAACAAGATAGCGATTCGAGTGATAGCGATGAGGGACCTATTGATGTAAGACATGATTTTCCTTTTATTTAATTTTTAACCTCAACTTCCAATTTCCGAATTAAAGTATTACTATCGCATTAACGATTTCGGGATCTTCGTATATACCTTTTTATTTTTACCCATTTATATAAATAGGTTAAAACTTACATAGTTGCTCACGTTTGCTAAAAATTTATTTAACTCCAAATTGAGTTTTATTTATTCTGACAAATGAACGTATACGATGTCGAATTGTTACAAAATTCTGAAAAATTTTCAGAAAAATCCTCCTCCTTCCAAGAAAAGCAAAAGTGGAGTAAGTGGCGCTCGCACTGAGGACAAAGAACCCACGTGGGTGCTGCAGAAGAACAAGCTGGTGAAGGTGCGCGAGTTCAAGGGCAAGACGTACGTCGACATCCGTGAATTCTACGAAAAGGGAGGCGAGCTACTGCCCGGCAAGAAGGGCATCTCTCTCCCTGTGGACTTGTGGCACAAGTTGCTCAGCTTGAGCGACGAGATTAACCAAGCTATCCCTTCCTGAATGTTCACTCGTTCGCACTGAACTTCCGATTACTTGTATTACTATGCCTAAGCTGCAATTTCCTCGTACTTCTCACCTTGCTCAAATTAGAACTACTTTATACGATAACATTGAACACAAATAAGGGCCAAAAAGAGTTAAAAAATATACCAACTGCATGTCAAATACATATGTATTAGTGTAAAAGCACCAAACCGTTTGTAAATTAATGCGGTTATAGAAACCCATACAAATATTGGGGTCGAATGGTTAGCAAGGACACATTCAAACTGAGCTCTTTGATTTTAAATGAAGTTCTAGACATAATAAAATAAAGTATTTCCAGTAATCTGAGGAGAGTACATTGGATGATTTTTTTTCTTACATCAAAATCAACTAAATTTGCATTTAAAACTTAAGCACAGTAGGGCAATGGTATGTTCTTTTTGATTCAAATTAAAACCTAATCCATGGATATACCTGAATTAATAACATTTTAAAATAAAACGAGCATCATTATTTGAAAAAAGTTTATTACTTATTTCCCCAGTCACAAAAGAATACTCTTTCCATTTGAGACAACGAAGGTGCACTCTGGCTTGGACCTTTAGCAGTTTGTCATGCGGAGCACTTGGGACATGCGCCTCTTCTCCTCGCTGTGATGGTAACCCACACATCCACAGCTGGCCGCAAGTGCAGAAGCTCCTCACTCCGGCATACCGATCGGACACTGGAGTGTGGACTCGCAGTAGTGTGTGTGTGCGAACCGCTTGCACGCGCTGCATGCGTGCCGCTTCTCCTTGCTTTGTGATTCCATACGCGCACAGAGCTCCCGCACTCCTATTACGATGTTCCTTATGGCTCTGGAGAGCAGAACTGGATTTGAACTGGTATGTACATGTGCACTGGTTGCACGAGGGCCTTTCAGCAAATGACTGAAAACAATACACACAATTTAATTTTTGAAATCAACTGACAAATTAACTAAACTGTTGTAAAAAAAAATACAATAAAAATAATAGATTAGAACTGCAAACAGCGCTTCAAATACCCAATTACAAATAAAAATATATTTTTTATAAAGATACCAAAAATTATCTGAACATATACTGAAAATCCCAGTATGAGAGTTACAGTTAATAACTTGAATATTATACATTTTATGTGGAATGAAACCCACCACCAGCAACTCGCATAAATTTGTATATTCCATAACATGGAAATAAAAGTATTTGTATATACAGGTAGACCTTAACTTTCGCACATGATTGGTTCCTGAAAATGTATGCGAAAGTTAAATGATCGAAAGTAGAGGGATGTAAAAAAGAAATAATAAAAAACACCAAAAATTGTACTTTAAAATTTGTATTTATCAAAAATTACTAAGTACACATTGAATAAAAATTATATTTTCTTAATAAACTAGTCGAGAGTTAGTTGTATTTTACTATTACTATTCTTTTCTTCATAGTGTTCTGAAATATGAAGTAGCACTTCAGATATGTGTTCTCCATTGGGATCAAATTCTTCCATTAATTTTTATAATGTCCCGAGATGCCTAAAAGCTCTGTTCTTATTTTTTATTGTTAAGTTATTGATCTTTCTTCAGATTCTTCTTCCTCACTTTAAATTTGTATATTATTTTCATTCTCTTGTTGGTCCATAAGGAATTCATTAGTCGAGGGTTCAGAATGAGATCCAATTATCTCATTAATATCTTCACTGTTAACATCCAGTTTTACTTTGTTCATTAGGTGAACTATATCAAGTGTGATGGTTTCTGGAGTTTCATCAGAATTTATGAAATCACCCATCATTTTTGTCCATAGTTTCATTAACCTTTTATTATTGACTCTTTTATTTCAACCCATGCAGCATCTCCAATGTTGTTTATTGCGTTCCATATGTTATAATTCAGTACGTACATAACACTTTTCACAGAACGGACCCGGTTCATATACATTTCATAGTGTAAAAGGGAAACAACAGCACGAAAACAAAACATTTTTGCATAATTACCAACAATTTTTTTTAAATGTTCGAAATAGCAAATTGTGCAAAGTCGAATGTGCGAAAGATGCAAAAGATCCGCCTGTAGTGTATTACTGCGTTTGCCTAAAATACTGGAAGGGGTTTGATTGCCATGGAGGTCTAAAGAAATGAATTTTTTTACTCTTGATATTTATTTAATATTATTCTAAAATGTAAGGCTAGTTCCTTTGCCTTCATATAATTCTTCTGCTTTATCCATGTTCGCTCCCTAGGTGGAACATATGGCCAACACGAGACGTCTACGAGTCACTCTGTCACGCGCCATCTCCTTGGCTTCCTCCCAGGTCAGTCCGGCGTCTCGAAGTTCTGCTGAGTATAGTCGGTGAATGGTCGTCAGCGGCCTTCCGAGGCGCCGGAATCCTCAGGATTGGAAGGAGACATGAGGGGTTAATGCTCTCAGGTGGCATTCTAAGGACATGTCCCAACCATGTCCACCTCCTCCTCTTCAGGACTTCCAGTATGAGGGACTGTTGGGTTCTTCTTACATCGTCATTCCTGACGAAGTCATACCACTTTACACCCAGTATTCGACTTAGGCACCTATTTTCAAAACTTGCTAGTTTTTTGCTTTGAGCTTTGGTGAGGTGCCACGACTCACATCCGTACAGCAGCACTGTTACAATGCAGGCGTTAAAGAGAGACACTTGGTTTTTGTAGAGTAAAACAGTGAGTCCCAGACATTGCGCATTTTATTGAATATGGCTCCTTCCATTCTGAGCCGTACATTCAGTTCCTTCTGGACACTGCCATCCTCCACCATGAGTGTTCCAAGGTGTCGACTCGAACGAGCACTCGTCCCTCACAAGTAAGATGTTGATCTCGGTCCAAACAGGCGGAGTTGCACATGACTTTGATCTTTTTGGTATTCACCCTTAGGCCTAACCGAGCGGAGTTTATTTGGAGGGAGTCAATTATATCTTGCAGGGTTCTATTAGAACTGGATCATCTACATATTCTAAATAGCATAGTTTCTGAGCAGGACTCACTGCAATTCCTCGATCCGGTGGGATTGACATTCGAGGATGAAGTCGAACATGATGATGAAGATAAACAGGGCTAGTACACAGCCTTGCTTCACCCCAGTGGAGACTTCAAAGGGATCACTGCTCACATCATCTATTCTAACGCAGCATTCGCTGTTAGTAAGAAGTGCCCTGATAATGGCCGCAATTTTGACAGGAACTCTATATTCTTTTATGATATTTCTAAGAGAAGACCTTTGTGGACTGTCGAAAGCTTTCTCGTAATCTACAAAACAGCAGGCAAGGGCGGAGTTCCATTAGTTACGTTGCTGTAAAAAGCATCGTAAGCTATGTATATGGACTAGACTAGACTTTAGAGTTGTGTCCTTGGGACGTTGAAGGATGAAGGAGGGGGTGGGATAGGAGCTGTTTCTTATTTATCTTTATCAGTGGTAACATAGACATTAGTCATTAGGCTTTAGTCATTGTAATACTGTTAATTTATTTTAAGAAATAGTGGTATTTACCAAGTAAAACTTAAATTAAAAATATAGCTATTAGGTTGATGCATAAGTAACGTCATATTTTTACGTAGTCTGTGGTATATTTTTTTTACCAACTGTGTTTTGATGAGATGTCAAAAAATAATATGTGTTAACAAATGTTCATTTTTTTTTTAGCGAGCGTTTTGCCTAGAATTTTCACTCATGAATTACACGAAATTATAGATACTTTAAACATAAAGAGTAAATCCACTCACGAGTAGGCATAGGCTATAAGACTTAAAAAGTTGAAGCCTGAGTAGGTCATGATAAGCGGTGTTGCATAAGCCATAGCTAGATTTCAGAGTCAATTGGACGTTAAGTAATTTAAAAAAAAAAGTTTATTGTTGAGAGGATACAGGGCCCTTGTGAATTTTTAAAATATCAGAGAAAAGAGTGCATATTCGACACTTACTTTTTGAATTCCATAAAGGCCACAATGCAACTGAGGCAACCAAAAACATATGTGATGTGTACGGCACAGGTGCTATCGATGTTCTAAAATACCAGAGACATCGCATTGACGATGGGTATTGATCAATCTACGGTAGTGAGGCATCTGCGTCGTATTGGTACGGGTTCCAAGTACGACGTGTGGGTCCTGCACGAATGCTCACCCGCAAATCTGTTAGACCGAGTTACGACATGTGTTTCCTTGTCTGCGAGATAAAATCATGCGCCCTTTTTGCATCGGCTAGTGATGGAAGATGAAGAATGGGTTGTGTATAATAATAAAACAAGGAAGCGACACTGATCAGTCTATTGACTGCTGTTGGTAAGATGTATGGTCGAATCCTTATTGAAAGAGTGAGAACCATAACAAAGGACAAAGTGTGGGATGTCCAGAGTGGATTCATGAATGGGAGAGGATGTACGGATCAAATTTTTGCCGTGCGCAACATTACGGAAAAGATTTGGGCAAAAACCAAAAGGTTTTCTGTGCTTTTGTGGTTTTGCAGAAAGCGTATGACCGAGTTGATAGAACGAAGCTATGGAAGGTGTTATCTGAGTATGGGGTAAGCAGTAAACTTATCCAAGGCATTGCATCCTTGTACGAGGATAGCACTGCATGCATTAGGGTAAGTGGTTAATTTTCATCCTGGTTTACCATCTCTAAAGGTGTTAAACAGGGATGTGTAATGTCGCCGTGGCTGTTTAACCTATACATGGATAATTGCATGTAAGAAGTGAAAGATTTAAATGTTGGAGCTAGAATGAATAATTTGGCTGCCTGTTGCCTTTTGTATGCTGACGATGCTGTTCTTCTTGCCGATGGCGTTGGTGACAAAAGTGTATAATGTGTGCAAGGAAAGTGATTTATTGATGAATGTTAGCAAATCCAAAATTATGGTTTTGGAAAGAGATGAATGTAGATCTGAGTGTGAAATATTGGTAAATAGAGAGAGATTTTGGAACAGGTAGATGAATTTGTATATTTGGGTAGTATGTTTTCTAGGGATGGAAAGATTGATATAGACATAGAAAGGAGAGTGAATGCTGGGAATTAAGTGAATGGTGCACTGAAATCAGTTATAGCAAATAAAAACCTGGAAGTGAAACATGGAGTTGGCAAAAGAAGAATGAAAGTAGACTGAATGCAGTCGAAATGCGATCTCTCAGAAGAATGTGCGACAAAATGATGTATGATAGATGTTCGAATAGTGAATTAAGGAAGGAATGCAAAGCTGATATAAGCATTATCGATAAAATTAAGAAAGGTGTGTTGAGATGGTTTGGACATGTAGATCGAATGAGTGAGGAAAGAAGGTTAAAACAATGTATGAGGCGAATGTAATCAGAAAAAGGAGCAGAGGAAGACCGAGAAAAACATGGCACGATCAGGTATACCAAATACTTGAAAGTGGTCAGGTTAGAAGTCGTAATAATTGTCGGGTATGTATGAGGAAATGCATGGAACGTGAAAGAGGCGAAGAATGTTTGCAAAGACAGAGTGGTGTGGCGTTCTATTCTCTCTGCCTACCCCTGCGGAGAAGCGGCATGATGGTAAGTTAGTAAGTTAGTTAAGCGATACTGGACCAAGCCAGGACAAGTCCCATTAACTACTCCCAAAGCGGAACTTCCTGAAAAATTATTACGCTTTGTGTTTGGCGGCCCACTTAAACCAGCCTATGACGATCGTCAGCCCCGTAAATCCCCAGACTTCCATATTCTTCTTCATCTTTGATGAGATGTCAAAAAATAGTATGAATTCAATCACACTAGACACATTCTTTGTATCGAAACCCGAAAGTTTCTATTCCAATTGAATTAAAAAGTTTTCAGAAAGATGGAAAAAAGTCACATAAAATAATTGAAATTATGTTATTAACAAAATTAGTAAAATATATGCGAAAAAAGTATTTTTGTTTTCTTGAAAAAATATGATGTTATTTATGCATCAACCATTAGGTTTTTTATTGTCTCCGGCTTCCTGTTACTGGTTTTTATGCCCATTATGCTCCACAAATTTAAAAATTCAGGCTGTTTCCTGGAATTTTTTTTCATAGGCTATAGAAATGTCCAAAAGGCCTTTATGAATATTTACAAATATCGAACATAGTTAAACAGAAGAAAAAGTAAACCAGTAGAAAATAACACAAGGTGCATCAAAATATGTTTAGTATATATGTAGTAGTATAACATCCGATATATCAGCCTTAGGTATTCATTCTACTGAGAAAAGCCGATCCGTCGGATCTGACGTCATGATTTACAAAAAGTATAAGATACTTATAATTATTTAAGAAAGCATCACTAAATGACTCACACTTTAGTAACATACAAGCGCTTCTTAAAAGTCAGATAGTAACTGACTCGAAAAGCTACTGTAAATAAAAAGTAGATTTATGTGGATATCAATGTACGATTCCCAAAGGGTGAGTCTACGAAGGTAGGCCCTAACTAGCGACCGATGAATTGTCACAGTAAAATCGATCAGTAATGCGTTTCGTTTAGCAGTGTAAAAAAATCTTGAATTTACAAAGCTGGAAATATATCAATGTCGATACTCACTTTTAAGTGGCCTGTTTGAATAAAACTTGTGTTGCAAATTGCACAATCAAAGCGCTTGACGCCGGAACCAATCTTCTTGTCAGTAGAGAATACTGTCGGATATGAAAAGGCTTTTTTTACAAATATCGCAAATGCAACTTTTCTTTCCAGTATGTCGGTTTATATGCATCTTTTATGTTCTTCAACCACAAAATTCATTATAGCATATATTACAGACAAAAGGCTGGAAATAGAAAAACTAAATATTTATATAATGTGAAATGTGTCTGTCTCTATAATGTAATAGTTATAGTAAGTAGGTATGTAATAGTAAGTAGGACGCTTGGCTACCATGCTGGAGATTCCGGATTCGATTCACAGAGGGGTGAAAATAAATATATGAAAATTTTCAATCTAATATTTATTTAATAACACCCTAGAATCGTACCTGAATTGCGGGATTGATCGCTCTACCTCCATGTAATTTGCAATCAAAATAATGTTGATATGATGCTGTTAGGTTAGGTTAGGTTAAAATAATCTTAATATGATGCTGTTAGGTTAGGTTAGGTTAAAATAATGTTGATATGATTCTGATAGGTATGCGCCACTGGGTGAGGGTGAGGGTAAGGGTAAGGGTAAGGAGAAGAAAACATACAAAATACAATTTTACCTTCAGTCCATAATGCTGTCTCATAGGGCATCCAATCTATGCTGAACTTTAAATACTTTTTCACACTTGGAATGTTCCAATTGAGCCTTTGATATTAGAGTGCTAGTTCTACATTTTGTTTCTGTGTAAATAATTTTCCAGCCATCTTTTAATACATCCCTAAATAAAGGTAAAAAAATATATAAATAATATTTTGATACTTAAAAATAGTATTTAATTTTTTTATGATCACAGGTCAGGTGTTCTGGTATAAATTAAACTACCTGTTATTTAAAATGCACAATTTTGTTTTAATGATATGTTGCAGCGATATATCTTCACTAAATGTATCGGAACACACATCACATTTGGAGGATCCTTTGTGGGCATTTTGTTTACCAAAAATAATTTTCATAAACTATTGAAAATGTTCAATCATTTTCCCAATAATTATTAAAAATAACTACGACCCAATCAAAAATTGTTACCTTGTCCAGCTTGTAGCACTCTTTCTTCTGCAGAAGAGTCTTGAATATTTTTCATAACAATTATGTCCTGCGGAAGTGTTTGAACTTCCAAAGTATTAAAATTATTTTCTAAATCTTGGGATCATAAATAACAAGACAATTTAGTATTATCTTTATGGATAAAGTTATCTTCTAGAATGCAGCATCTATCTTCGGAAATGTGGAAATCAGGTGGTGAAGAAAGTTGTGGAATCAATTCAAACTTCATGTCGTACTTCATCTCAACTGTGCCGACTTCTTCTTTAATATTTTCTGCTGACTAAAAGCAAACATACCATCTTACAACACATACCATCAAGTCTATCAATATATACATGTATGAGTAAGCGATGTTACATTAAAAATCAAATAAAGCTATACATTTTATTAATATAATAAATATTATTGAGTCTCAAATTAAAATAAACTGAATTTTTTTCAGTCGAATTTAAGACTGCTGGCAAATATTACCTAAAATGAACTATGGAAAAGGAGCACTAAGTGAGAAAACGATATACCTCACCTGATCTACTAACCACATAATTGTTGGAAGATAATGCTTAGTCCACTAATATTTATCAATTAGCCAACTGTAAAAACCATTTAAGCAAACGCCTTACTGTCAAATTTTGTCAGACACATACCATTGTATATATTTGGTAGTGAACTTAACCTGACATATTAGTCGAAGGTTTCAAGTTCGATCATACCTTGTTCCTTTACTAAAATCTTATAGTAACCTGTGGAATATTAATCTGCCTCAGATGTTTGTCGGAACGAATACATTGTTGTATGAAGGAATAAAAAGTATTCAATAGAGTGACGCAATTTCTACAGAGGAAAGATAGTAAACTATCATTTTTTACAACATCTAATGTTGTACAATATGCAAATACGTCAGAAATACACGCTTGGAAAATATTGTGCAAATCATCAGAATCACAAACACGAGCGGCATAAGTTTCACATAAAATTATTAGATTATATTAACATTATGAATTTTTAAATTCATATACAAAAAACAGTGAATAATACAAGATTATTCATATGCTTTATTTAAACATCAACGATTCTTCAAAATGAGACCGACAAACACAAACAGCTGTAAGCGACACAAATAATCGGCTGTCAACTTGACAATTTTATCCATAGATAATAATAGTTTGTACTTTTTTTTCCATAGACCTGTGCTGCGTTTATCAATCGTAGACGATCACTTATGTGATCAATGTTATTGTTATCAATGTATATCGAAATAATACGATTTTTGACAAGTACTTAATATATTTTACAAAAAAATGCAAAATCAATTCTTTACATACTCTGTTACCAGCACATCCACTGTCTTTCTACTATTATGTCAGTGGTGCCCTACTGTAATCACACTTACTCATTACAGTACAAAATTAAAAATGTTTCACTATGCACCGACAATGTAGACCGACTATATATGCATTTTATAGATGTAGATATGACACTTAACTCTATTTCAAAATTTTCAGCACCAAAATTTTAACCTCGTGATACTCTCTTATCAGATATGGTAACATATTGAGTTCTCCGTAAAGACTACAAAAATAAACATCTGTACTTATTTATATTCTCTCCCTATTTCAGGCATATGGCGTTCTTGTACTTGGGAGTGTTCTTCTCTTCTACGTCTTATTCTTCATTGCTAAGGGTTTTGACCCTTGCAGAAGCAATGACTCTTCTCCAGTTATCCCTTGACTGTGCTGCACATAGCGCTCCAACCACTGAAGTGCCTTAATTTGATCGGTCCATCGTGTGGGGATCTTCCTCTCCCTCCCTTTCCCTCCAGGCTACTGATCACAGCCAATCGTTCCAGGCTATCCTCTTTGCCACGCGCAACGTGTTCAAAGAACTGGAGAATCCGTCGGGTACAGATATTGGCCAGAGTCAAGCCATCCAAGCGTAGTTCCTGGCGAATGGACTCATTGGTGCGTCTAGCTCTCCATGGAATTCGGAGCATGCGCCTCCAACACCACATTTCGAAGGTATCAATTTTTCTCCTTTCTGCTGTTTTTATGGTCGTGGACCAAGCTACTGACAAACTTCATCTTGGTGTTGTTACTCACACCTCGGTCTTTCCAGGCTTTGTCTAGCTTAGACATGGCACTTTTGGCGATGGCGATACGACGTCTGATCTCTCCTTCACAAGTATCTTCATTGCTGATTTAAGATCCAAGGAACTAAAACTCGTTTACTTCGGAGTGTACATAACATGAAACATGAATACTCGTAGGGAGTGTACATAACATAAAACATGAACTCGTTTGCTTGGGAGTGTTCATAATGATACAAAACATGATACAAAACATGAAACGTAACACGAAATTTGGGAGCCTTCAATAAAAACTGGGAGTGCGTTTTGGACTAGCGGCCACCGAATCCAATACTATGAAGGCAATTCGGAAATTGGATTTGTGATTGGCGAAGACTAAATGCCGCCCGTATTTCCCCCCTTTATTTACAGCCGTAGCCAATTTATAAATTATAAATATAATACATGTAACAAGGGGAAGGGTTCTAGGGTGGAATGTGGGAACTATAGAGCAATCAGTCTATTGAGTGCTGTTGGTAAGATGTATAGTCGAATCCTTATTGAAAGAGTGAGAACCATAACAAAGGACAAAGTGTGGGATGTCCAGAGTGGATTTATGAATGGGAGAGGATGTACGGATCAAATTTTTGTCTTACGCAACATAACGGAAAAGTTTTTGGCCAAAAACCAGAAGCTTTTCTGTGCTTTTGTGGATTTGCAGAAAGCGTATGACCGAGTTGATAGAACGAAGCTATGGTAGGTGTAAACTGAGTATGGGGTAAGCAGTAAACTTATCCAAGGCATTGCATCCTTGTACGAGGATAGCACTGCATGCATTAAGGTAAATGGTTCATTTTCATCCTGGCTTAGTATCTCTAAAGGTGTTAAACAGGGATGTGTAATGTCACCGTGGCTGTTTAACCTGTACATAGATAATTGCATGAAAGAACTGAAAGATTTAAATGTTGAAGCTAGAATGAAGAATTAGACTGTTTGTTGCCTTTTGTATGCTGACGATGCTGTTCTTGCCGATAGCAGAGAAGACCTGCAGGCGTTGGTGTCAAAAGTGTATAATGTGTGCAAGGAAAGTGATTTGTTGATGAATGTTAGCAAATCCAAAATTATGGTTTTTGAAAGAGAAGAATGTAGATCTGAGTGTAAACGGAGAGATTTTGGAACAGGTAGATGATTTCATATATTTGGGTAGTATGTTTTCTAGGGATGGAAAGATTGATAAAGACATGAAAAGGAAGAAAGGAGAGTGAATGCTGGGAACAAAGTGAATGGTGCACTGAAATCAGTTATGGCAAATAAAAACCTATCAGCGGAAGCTAAACTGGCAGTGCACAACGGAGTCCTGGTTCCAACTCTAATGTATGGAAGTGAAACATGGAGTTGGCAAAAGAAGGATGAAAGTAGACTGAATGCAGTCGAAATGCGATCTCTCAGAAGAATGTGCGACAAAATGATGTATGATAAATGTTCGAATAGTGAAATAAGGAAGGAATGCAAAGTTGAGATAAGCATTATTGATAAAATTAAGAAAGGTGTGTTGAGATAGTTTGGACATGTAGAACGAATGAGTGAGGAAAAAAAGGTAAAACAAATTTTCGAGGCGAATGTAAGTGGAAAAAAGAGCAGAGGAAGACCGAGAAAAACATGGCACGATCAGGTATGCCAAATACTTGAAAGTGGTCAGGTTAGGAGTCGTAACAATCGGCGAACATGTATGAGGAGATGCATGAACGTGGAAGAGGCGAAGAATGTTTGCAAAGACAGTGGTGTGGCGTTCTATTCTCTCTGTCTACCCCTGCGGGGAAGCGGCGTGATGGTTAGTTAGTTTTATATGTAATAATTATTGTATAAAATGTTATATTGAATTTATTAAAATTATATTTTAATAATTGTTGTATAAAAGATTACATTTTTGTATTTATTATCATCAAAAGTATAATTCTATTCTATTTTTTTATTATTATTTTATTATACGGCTGTGAAACATGAAACCTCTATGGTGCCAGGGTTGCTTGAGCCCAGATCAACTGTATATTTAGGTTTGAGAATTAATTTTAAGCGTTCGGTAGCTTGACTTTGTGAGGAACGAAGAATTACGGCGTAGGACGCAGCAACCTAAAGTAACAACTGTCGTAAAAAAGATACTATTCAATCAATACACTTAGCGTGCTTCTTTTATAGGGTATCAGGATCCACCGGCCAGGACGAACATTTCTGCAATTCCTCGACAGTTCTCGTTTGAATTTCGGGGCACGGATCAGACTTAAGAGGATGCAAAGGAGCGGTCATACGAAAACTACGTACCAAGCATTCAATCTTTTTTCCAAATTCCGATTTTATTAAAACAATTTTCATGCGGCAAAACGCCTGCGGATAACTCGCGTGTGCGCTAGCCATGCCTCAATTATTTCATTTTGCGATCATTCAATGACCGATATGTGGTAAAAGAACGCAACCTTTGTTCCATCCGTCACATATAATCTTTGATCCGTCACTTTTCGTTATCCTCGAGTCCGCCGTATACGTTGTTTATTCTTTGGTCATACTTTTCTAGTATGTATATAATCTACTAAAATACGTATATAATTAGCACTTTTAGCATATAATCCTAAGATTTAGTCTTGATTTACTAATCTAGTAGTCTGATTTGTTCTATATAAAACGATTTATGTTTGTCATCAAATTTATTAACTTTGTTAATCGCGTGAATAACAATATTTTGCCTTAAATATAAATAAGAAAAATAGCACAGGTGAGAAAATATCTAGTTATTTCTTATTTAAGCTCCTTCTATTCGAAGTGTCCTCGGATTTTAGGAAAACGGCAGATTGATAATAATTACATTATTAGAAATTTTGAATCCCTAACAGTTCTATTACAGCCTATTTCATTAATTGGGTAAAAAATCTGTATAACTCTTTCATACTTTTTAATATACTTGTGTTAATATTAAAAACATATTTAAAATCATACTTTTTATTCCTAAAATGAAATTTAAATTACTTAAATATTTTTTTATCTTCTTTTGTAAATCTTATCTAAAATGTCTGTAGTCGAATTAGTCAATAATTACGATTGCTTTGGCCTATTATCTTGAATATTTATGTAATATTCTGTCTTTATCTTTAAAGTTGGTCAGCACGCTCGGCTACCGTTCTGGAGGTCCCGGGTTCGATTCCCAAGGGGGGTAAAATAAATATTAGTGATTTTTTCACTCTAATATTTATTCAATATTACCCTGGACTGGTACCTGAAGCGGAGGGCTGATCACCTTTCCTTCATGTGTAAACGATCAAGATAACACTGCGTTTATATGAAGCTGTGCCCTATGCACCATTGGGGTGCGGATAAGTGTTATAATTTTCGATATTGGTGTCGCTTTGTTCTTTTCCTCCCTGTAGTATAATGGTCAACACGCTCGGCTACCATTCTGGAGGTCCTTAAGGGTTTTATTATTTATTATTAAATTATGTATAAAAGTTTATTAATGGAGAATTAATTGAATTTGTAACTAAGTAACTAACTAACCATGATCCTGCTCCCGCAGTGGTAGTCAGGGAGAATAGTACACAACATCTATCTGTCTTTGCGAACAATCTTCACATATTCCACATTCATGCAGCTCCTCATACATAACATACCCCCCAATTATTCTAACTCCTGGCCAACCACTCTCGAGTATTTAAAATACTCGATTGTGCCAAGTTTTCCTTGGTCTTCTTCTACTTCTATTACCGACTACATAAATTTGTTTTACGATTCTTCACCCATTCATTTGGCATGCCCGAACCCTTTTCTTAATTTTATTGATAATAATTAAATTTTTAATAAAACATATATGAATATTTTCAGTGACTGTCATGTCTGTCATGAGAAATGTAAGGCCATTAAACATAAATGTGGTAATGAAACACGGTGCGAGGTACGCGAGTACAAGAAGTGAAGCGAAGAATGGCGAGTACCAGTTCATGCAACGGAGCAAGTTGCCGACGATGCACTTCCAGAAGTCCCTCCCGCGACTGCCCATCCCGGTGCTGGGGCGGTCCTGCGAGCGGTACCTGGCCGCACAGCGTCCCCTGCTGACCGACGGTGCCTACACACACGTCGAGTCGCAGGTGGAGAGCTTCTGTAATGGTATCGGACAAGATTTAGACAAGAACTTGCGAATCGAGGACAAGAAAAATAATCACACTAGCTACATATCCAAGCCATGGTTCGATATGTACTGGAGTGACAGGATACCTCTTCCTATAAACTATAATCCGGCGCTGATATTTAACAATGATAGTAATAGTGACTTTAATAATCAACTGGTGAGGTCAACAAACTTGCTGATTTCTTCATTGAGGTTTATGTTGTCATTGCGGGCGGGTATTTTAGAACCAGAGGTATATCATCTGAACCCTAAGAAGAGTGACACGAGTTTATTCCGCTCTGTAACCGGAAAGTTGCCTTCTTCGTTGTCTTGGTTAGTGACTATTTATTTTAACAAATTATTAATAAATATATATACATATAAATATATATGTACATATAAATATATATACATATATATATATATATACAAATATCCTTTTTTAACTCCTCATTATTATTATATATACAGTCTAACTCGGTTATAACGAGGAAAACGGGACCGACTGAATTTGCTCATTATAAGCGTTACTCGTTATATCCGAGGATAGGTATTTTTTATGAACATCACCTGAAGACAAAGTATCTTGAATGGTCGCATAACAGAATAAGTCGCAATTCAAATAAAAATACACAATTCACCCATTACACACATGTCATATTTTTCTGTCAAACAACTTTAATATATATATTTTTTAATCTTGGGTACAATTCTTTGGGTACAAAACCATTGTTTTAAAGTTTCATCAACATTCATACCATCACGGTTACTATTTTTTTTCGGGTCCGTGATGTTCTTTTCAAATGCAGATCAAAAATGCAATGTTGACACCGTGGATGATGAAAACTTTTTACACACTTCAATATTTTTGCCGCGTTCTAGTAATTTCCACCTTTTCACAAATGTAGACACTTTCTCCTAAGTAGACATGTTTTTAATTTGAGTGTTTGTTTTTATCCGACTTGATCTATTATTGATCTGACATTCCCCACCTCATAATTTTTATTATGCACATGGAAACTATCGTAGAAATCCCCGAAACAAGCATGACATTCATAAACTAAAAAATCTGTTGTTTATTGTGATGAAGTGATGAGCTGCCGGCAGTGGTAGGTACCTTTTAGCTTCAAAAACCGTGAATATTTTACATGCAATTTCAACCATATGCGCGGATAATTACGCGGGTACTTAGTATCATAACTATTGTCATAAATGTAATCCAATCCCAGCAGCATCGGTCTAGTTGACTCCCCAGTCACATTTTATTGCATAGGGTCGAAAAGGGTGTTATTGTGTTTTAAAAAAAGGCACTAATTTTAAAACAGTTTTAATATATATTTGCTCCTTATAGCCGAGAAATAGCTCATTATAACCGTGAATAAATGTGTGGAGAAAATCACAAACCAAAATGTCAACAAAAGTTTCCTCGTTATATCCGAGATTTCGCTATATCCATGCTCGTAATAACCGAGTTTGACTGTACCGTAATCTACCTCTGATTGTAATTTGTCAGGTATGGAGCTTTTGCCTTCAATGCGTATCCATTGGATATGAGCCAGTACTCTGGACTGTTTGGTTCTAGTCGTATTCCTGAAATGGGAATGGACAGAATAGTCAACGACAATCGAAGTAAACATATTTTAGTACAGAGAAAAGGGCATTTCTATACTTTTGATGTCTTGGATAAAGATGGTAAATATAAAATTTAAGTAATTGGCAACAATATTGCATTTTTTTCCTTTGCAAATATGGATTATCTTTAAAAAAAAACTTGTAAATGTATACGTATATATATATATATATATATATATATATATATATATATATATATATATATATATATATATATATATATATATATATATATATATATATATATATATATATATATATATATATATATTTATATATATATATATATATATATAAATATATAAATATATATATGTATATAAATATATATATATATATATAAATATATATATATATATATATATATATATATATATATATATATATATATATATATATATATATATATATATAAATAAATATATATATATATATATATATATTTATATATATATATATATATATATATATATATATATATATATATATATATATATATATATATATATATATATACATATGTACATATATATGTATATATGTATGTATATATATATATGTATATATATATGTATATAAATATATGTATATATATATATATATGTATATATATATGTATATATACATTATATTTTTAAAATTTTATTTATTGTTTTGGCATTCGCTTTGTGGTAAGACATGATTAAATTATAATTGAGAACACTTGCTTTTTGCCACTTGAGTTATGTAAGTTAGATGAAATTTGATTGATTCATGATGTTGTACTTCTATTCTATTGTGTTTCTCCATTCTTACCCACTCTATCCTGCCCGACCCAACCTACTACCGTTAGCTGCAGGAAGGAATAATCTACAACTTATTATAGGGTAAGCCTCCTTTCCTCATTCCTATCCTTTTCTGTTTTATTCATATTTTAATGTTGTTTACTTATAAAATAAATCATCAAACAATTGTTACATACAATTCAATATTTCTTCAACTACGAAAACCACAATAATTTTAGGAAATGTACAAATCATCAGATTGAGAATGATATGGTCATGGCACACATTTTCAGGTAACTTAATAGAGCCCCGACAAATAATGTCTCGCTTGGACTATATTATGAAGGATCAAAGAGCAGCCGCGGAATACCCCGTTGGAATACTCACAACACAAGACAGAGATGTTTGGGGATCCCAAAGACATTACTTGTCGCAGATTGGAAATGAAAAGATTATTAAACTTATTGATTCTGCCCTCTTTAATTTGGTACTGGATGACGATACCATGGGAGATGATAAAGTCAAAATTCTTAGGAATTTCTTGCACGGAGATGGCTGCAATAGGTAATATATTTTGATATATATTTTCAAACAATGTAATGGTATTATGTTTAGTTGCACAAGCTAATGTTTTCATTGCCTTTCTTTATCCTTTAATATTTAAAATGAAATAATGATATAAAATCCTTAACCTTTTAAACGCGTTAACTTTGTTCCTAAGAGACGCTCGTGCGCGGCTGTATTTCGCCGTTTTTTAAATTATTACTTTTATCATGTATTTAGTTATGAAACGATTAATTTTCCTAAACAAAAACGTTCAATGGGATTCATTGTGCCTTTTTGGTACTCTAAAATACACATGTCACATTATTCTTGAAATATATCGTAATATAAACAAATTAGATCGTAACATAAATAAATCAAAACACGCATCGTGTGTCACTCTTACCCACTGGCGATGCGTAGCGTCGAGAGTGAGACAGATATAGGGCATGATTATGGCGCGGACTAATTACCGACCGCAAGAAAAATCAGGGATCTGTTGTTTTATTTATCCTTGTGATGTTACAAATTATTAGTCAGATATTTCAACAGATGTCATAAGGCCGAGGATTGACGTGTTATTTTATCCAAAGTTTCACACCATGAAAAAATCCCTCCAAGTTGAACTGAGGTTCGAAACTTGGAGCAAAGTGAAAACACAAACGCTTATGTCAGCCGCGTATGGGGCATGTCTTGTAAAAACACAAACGGTTATGCGAGCCGCGTGGATCCGGTTAAAAAAATAAAACCCAAATTAATATTTCTTAAAAAAAAACTGCGATGAAATAAGTATAAATAAATGTATTTTTAATGCAAAAAAATTACAAAAGAACGAAATATGTATGTACAAAAATAATAATATGAAAAAATCTGTGGAGAGCATTTAGTACCTTATGCCACGGGTGTTGCAGCCCAACTCATGGTGGGAAGCATTACGCGAATATTATATGGTATACGCATTACACTGACGCTATTTATTGTATTTTCGCTGCGGCATGTAGTCCGAGCGTGTAAGGGCGGAAGAAAAACGACCTTCGGCTGAAATACCCGGATCACTATGACGGTGATTTGAGTAACAGAGCAAGTAAGTCAGCACTACGAGAACTATGGAACTAGCACTGCCCCGGTGTCCTAGGGCTTTTCGACTCGAATCATAATCATAACGAATGTATTCGCTATTGTGAGTGCAAAAAATAGTGGTATTTACTGAATAAAACATTAATTAAAAAAGGATAGATTTTACTACAAAGTGACTGCCGAATCAATTAATGAATGTATTCTACTTTATTCCTGCGCATGTCATCTACTTACCCATATACATTATAGATAGATATATGCAAAACAAAATAGTACAACGGCTGCCAGTTTTTACTTTATCTTTATCAATTGAAATAATTATTATGATGGTGTAAAAATTCCATCTCGGAAATAGGATAGTAAAAATAATCCATATTTTAACAACTATTTTTTCAAATCCACATTATTTTAGCGGTGTGAACCCATAGCAGCACATCACATTGATGTCAATGTATTAAAACAATCACATTGTCATGTGATCGTTTTAATACATTGACCTCCGCGAGGATGTCATGAAGATTTAAAAGTTTCAAACATTTCCAATGTTTAGTATAGCAATGCATCAAATACAAATAAACAAACAGACAGGACATTTTTATATAAATAGACAATATTTTTAAAATGTCTAAATTGTTATGAAAATACAAATTCTAGATATGTATATCAATACAGATAAGACTTCCATATTCAGTTTCCATCAAATTACTTCATTTGTGTGAGAAATCTTCTTTCCATCAAATTACCTCATTTGTGTGAGACTTCTGCAAAAATAAATATTTAGTTTTTCACACTTTTTAACAAACCAAAATAATAATAATTTGTCTGCAGTTCCATTAAACAGTTTTATTGAATCCTAGTTACCACAATCATCCTATTGCATTTTGGCTAAAATAAACATTCTTTATTCCAGATGGTTTGATAAATCATTTAGTTTAATAGTGACCGGTGATGGAGTGAGTGGAGTTAACTTTGAGCATTCGTGGGGAGATGGTGTCGCAGTGTTGAGATATTTCCAAGACATTTACAAGGAAACCACAACTAAACCATTTGCCTCACTCTCAACACCTTGCAATGAAGATGGAGTTGATAGTATTGTCAAGAAATTAGGTTTGAGTATACTTTATAAATATTATTGTAGATTTACAATAGGTTTAGGTTAAATATACTTTCTAATAATCATTTATTTCTTCTACTAGATTTTAATTTAGACGATAAACTAAAAGAAAACATTTCGATGGCAATGAAAACGTACAAAGATTGGTACTCGTCACTCTCAGTTGATTACCTGATTTATGGGAAACTTAGTAAAAAGGTCTGCAAAGAGTACAAATTCAGTCCCGACTCCATTATGCAACTCGGTTTCCAGGTAAATCATTTTATTTTACTTCTTCTTCTTATTCCATGTTCGCTCCCTAGGTGGAGCATATGGCCAACATGAGACGTCTCCAAGTCACTCTGTCACGCGCCATCTCCTTGGCTTCCTCCCAGGTCAGTCCGGCGTCTCGAAGTTCTGCTGAGTATAGTCGGTGAATGGTCGTCAGCAGCCTTCCGGGGCGCCGGAATCCTCGGGGTTGGAAGAAGAGACATGAGGGGTTGATGCCCTCAGGTGGCATTCTAAGGAATGTCCCTACCATGTCCACCTTCTCCTCTTCAGGACTTCCAGTATGAGGGGCTGTTGAGTTCTTCTCACATCGTCATTCCTGACGAAGTCATACCACTTTATACCCAGTATTCGCCTCAGGCACCTATTTTCAAAACTTGCTAGTTTCTTGCTTTGAGCTTTGGTGAGGTGCCATGACTCACATCCGTACAGCAACACTGTTAGGATGCAGGCGTTAAAGAGACGACACTTGGTTTTTGTCGAGTAAAGCAGTGAGTCCCAGACATTGGGCATTTTATTGAATATAGCTCCTGCCATTCCAAGCCGTACATTCAGTTCCTTCTGGATACTACCATCCTCCACCATGAGTGTTCCAAGGTATCTGAAGGTGTCGACTCGATCGAGCGCTCATCCCTCACAGGTAAGATGTTGATCTCGGTCCAGACAGGCTGAGTTGCACATGACATTGGTCTTTTTGGCATCCACTCTTAGGCCTAACCGAGCGGTGTTCATTTGGAGGGAGTCAATTATATCTTGC
The DNA here is from genome assembly GCF_059751285.1 of Brachycentrus maculatus. Lineage (NCBI taxonomy): Eukaryota > Metazoa > Arthropoda > Insecta > Trichoptera > Brachycentridae > Brachycentrus > Brachycentrus maculatus. The sequence continues at coordinate 23,997 of NW_028281424.1, forward strand.
AGGGCTCCGATCGATGTTTCTATTAGAACTGCATCGTCCGCATATTCTAAATCGCATAATTTCTGAGCAGGACTCACTGCAATTCCTCGATCCGGTGGGATTGACATTCGTAGGATGAAGTCAAACATGATGATGAAGAGAAATGGGGCTAGTACATATCCTTGCTTCACCCCAGTACAGACCTCAAATGGTTCACTGCACATTTCATCTATTCTAACGCAGCATTCGCTGTTAGTGTGAAGCGCCCTGATAATGCGCACAATTTTGACAGGAACTCCATATGCTTCTATGATATTCCAAAGAGAAGACCTATGCGTGTTGTCGAAAGCTTTTTCGTAGTCTACAAAACAGCAGGCAAGGGCGCAGTTCCATTTGTTACTTTGCTGTAACAGGCATCGTAAGTTATGTATATGGTCAGCGCACGCCCTGCCTGGTAGAAAGCCCGCTTGGTTCTCTCTGAGGACTCGCATTATTGGTTTTTGGATTCTTGTGCCAGTATTATTTGTGCCAGAATTTTATGTATTTATCACACAACAGCGGATCACCCTTTTTGTGGAGGGCTATAACTTCCCCGTTTACCCAATCCTTCGGGCACCTTTCCTCTTCCCATACCTTTGAAAGTAGGTGATACAGGGGGTCGAGGAGAGCGTCCGTGCCACTCTTGACGTATTCCGGATGTATTTCGTCGACACCAGGCGCCTTTCCATTTTTCAGCTTTTTAATAGCTGATATAATTTCGGTATGCGTTGAAGTGCTTTTCGAAATATCATGCGCTCAGTTGGGCAGATACTGAGGGCACATCGAGGGGGTCTAAGGGGGGTGGACGATTTAGCACGCGGCAGAAGTGATCTCTCCATATGCTTTTCACGCAATCGGGCTCAGACTCGATTTGGCCGCTCGGGCCCCGTACTGGGCCTGCTGTCGGGGGCCGCTTACCACAGATTTGGTGCGTAATCTTAAAAAGCTTAGAGGTATTACCTTACGGGCTGCTTGTTCGGCTGCTGCTATTTGTGTGTCCAGGGAACGACGTTTATCACGCCTTTATTTTACAATGTGCGCTTATTTTATATTGAAATATAAATATAAATTGATCATAGCCCTTTCAGGCACCAATCTTGCCCAGATGAGTATCGCTGTATGTATATGCCTCCAATGTCATCGTGCTTTTGGAGGATAAATAAAAAATAAAAAATATTTGGACAATTTATAGAGCGCCATTTTCGTAGAACACTTCTTCAAGTATCATTTATCTCTAATTCCTTCAAATATTCATATTAACCACCCTACCTTTGGGATATTATCTAAAAAGTAGGTGAAAAATCCTCAGGTTTTCCATTTCTTAATAACAATACTTATTTACAATGTACCAGACAATTTTTAAACAATATACCTATTTATGACCCTTTGCAAGTCAGAGGTTCTCAACATAAGATGTCGCCGTATTTTTTTGGTTGTTGCTAAGACATTCTATTGAATATTTTTACAAATATATTTTGTATTGAATTTAATATATTAATCAACGTAATCTCGACATATTCTGCAAACATTGCAAAAATAGGTAGCTAGTGATATTGACCTCGAAATTCTAAACGTGCCGAATGATTTATTCGTATGCGTATGGCGAGTAGGAACAATTTGATGTACCACAAACGTTTCTGTGGTTGTGGGTAAACTTTTTTGTACCTAAACGTACAAGATATGTCATGTTGCGTTCGGGCGATAGTATAACAGACGTATTACGTATGTTCATAGGGTGGTTAAGTACCATCTTTGAAATGTAAAAGTCAATATCTTCGAATAATTTAGTATTACCTGACAAATGCCAATTTAATCTTGAAATATTTTCACTATTTACTGTTAATTTTCAGCTGTTGGTTTCATAAGTCCCCAAATATATTTGCCATTGAAAATGTATTGTTTTACATTATTGATTAATTTATTATTTATGAAGCGGTTTTGTGATTTGATTTATTTATTTTGTATAAAATATCAACAATATTAGTTACTTTAAGTGTAGGTCACATTTTATGTGCGTAAAATTTTTCTTAATAGAAAAAGCAAAAATGCAACATTTGGTAACAAGAACTAGTATCCTATGCCACTCGACGGAGACGTCCTCTCAAGAAGCGTCATCCAGTGAACCTACCTATTTCTAGTTACTTTTTTACCGAGAAATAACATTCTAAGCTTTTCTGGTTTTCTTATTCATTTCTTAAATTAAAAAGAATGTATGTAATCAATAATACAAGTTTCTGCATATTTTCGTGAATGTACGTGAGAAAATATTTATTAAAAACATTAATATTCTAAAGTAATTTTTTTATATCATTGTATGCATTTCGCAAAAACTATTTACATAACACTTGGAAATTAAAAAAAATAATAATATCCTTTTTGATCCAAAATAAATACATACTCTCCTGTAGACAATCTTATTTTTCAAAATGATTCGTATATATTTAGGAAGAGAGGTACACATTTTTGAAGTAAGCTAGGTTAATTTATTTTCTAGGCAGCTTATCATCTGATGACTGGGAAATATGTGGGCACTTACGAATCGTGTAGCACCGCTGCATTTAAACACGGGCGTACAGAAACTATGAGACCGTGCACCATGGATACCAAGGCATTCTGTGATGCGTTGCACCGCGCATCCGCGCCGCCTGCGGATCAGCTGCACCTCATGCTCACCAAGTGCTCCGACACGCACAACCAGCTCACCAAGGAGGCGGCCATGGGACAGGGGTTCGACCGCCACCTGTTCGCTCTGAAGCACATGGCTGAGCAGAGAGGGACTGCCACTCCGGGGATATTTGCCGATATCGAGTACAAGAAGCTCAATACTTCCATTCTCAGTACCAGTACTCTATCTTCTCCTTCGGTAATGGCTGGAGGATTTGGGCCCGTGTGTTCTGACGGATTTGGCATTGGGTATGTTCTCTTGGAAATTTTTCAGTTTTTGTTTTGAAATTATTTGTTTGAAACTTTTGTTATTGTTATTAATTAATATATTTTATTATAATTAAGATGAAGAAGAAATATGGAAGTCAGACATCCATATTTCTTCTTCATCAAAGACGAGATGTCAAAAAATAATATGAAAAATAACTCCTATAATTGGAGATAGTCCAGATTTGTGAACAAGTATTTAGACACACTAAAATTTTTATGAACAAATCATTTCTAACACTAGTCCAGGAGAGTAGAACTAAATAATGTATAATAAATATATATTTAGGGAAAATTTGTCACAGCATTATCGTTAAAAAAATTGTAGCGCAAATAGCCACCTCCTTGCTGTGAAACGCGATGCAACTCCATAAGCTCTTTGGTAGTCAGCTCTTGGTGTGCTCTTTCACAAGCTCTTCAATATCGCTGTGTTCCACCTCGAGTCCTATGATATTAAATGACAATCTCGTTGACTGTCACATTCCACAACACTCTCTAGCCAAAGTTTTTTCCAAGCAGAAGTGAGGGTCTTCTTGGTAACTCCTTACCAAGCCGCGGAAGTCCTAGCTAAAAAGGGACTTGCCCTTTCTCTGTTACTCGTTATGAGAAATGTCGCTCATTAAGGGAGAAACTTTTAGTATTTTTTTTGCTTGTGATGCAAATTACTGGTTATGAGAGGTTCCACTGTATTACCATTGCACAGGGAGGCTTCCTGCCCAGCATCTTGGTCATGCTCAAGCCCAAGAAGACGCAATAATACGGCGGCGCCACTTCCTCCCTTCAGATTCAGCTGATTGACGACGTTTGTCTTTAATATATTTTTATTTATTTATCATTTTCATATCATAAACTATATCTGTATAAGCACTCTTGAGGTAGTATTTTACAAAAATGTCACTATATAAATCATCCAAGATCATTATTACTCTCCCTCCCCTATTTTCTTTCCTAAATAGCATCAATGCGCTTAACCCTAAGCTACTTCACTTATGTCATCAACACTAAACATATTCCACTCCTTTATCTAAGAATCTAGAGCGCAGGACTGATCACACTGCCTTCATAAACAACAATCAAGTTAATACTGCATCAATCTGGCGCAGTGCCCTATCTACATTTTGGGTGCGGGTACGAAATATCCGTAGTTTTAATAAATGTATTTATTTCTTACAGATACTACGCCATGGATAATGCCCTCGGAACTGTTGTAACAAGCTATAAAGGAAAAAGTCATACTGGATCAGAATTTGTAGAAGCGCTAGAGAAGTCCTACGATGATATTTACAAAGTGATGGCAACTGGCAATAGGAAGAAGGAAGTGTGATGCGAGCATTCATTGTGCTTACAATTTATATAAATCATATTTAAAAATTTAAGCCTGTACTGATTATATTAAGTATGCAAAACATATATTTATGAAATATTTATTTTTTCGCTATAAATACTTGGTCTATTTTTTATTATAAATAATCAACTATGTACAATCAATTGATTTTTTTTTCTTTCTATTCTATACTAGATTGAAATCTATATGACAAAATGTTTGTATACATTTTATTTTAGAAATATATTTTGTATTTTATTAAAATTAAAGTATTTTATTATACATTGCGACATGTTAATAATAACTGGGAAAATAGCTATGTAACAGTTTGTTTACACCAGAGTTTTACATAACTACTTACGGCCTAGTAAGCGATGGCCGCAACTGAATTTTCTTTAACCCAGGTTACATTTAACATACTTGAATTTTTTCTTAGAACACCGTTTTCGGATTGAAAAAATAAGTTTAAAAAAAAAAAAAATTTAAGGTGGAGATTAACTGGAGCATTTCGTCGTAACGTAACACATTACGATGCGAGCATTCAGACAGTCAGTATACCGAACCGAGCGCTCCATCCATAGTTTCGGATGCTCGCCGCGAGCGATGTTACGACGAAATGCTGATGTTGATGACGAGATGTTAGACGATCGCTTACTTAATTGAATCTACTCACAAAAAACCGCAAACTCCCTCTTAAGAGGAAACCTGTAACTGGACGTTATATAGTTTGTTTTTTTATTACATTGTTATTGTTGTGTTCTGTTGGTTTTCCAATAAATAGATGCAATTTTTACATAAATACTCTTATTAACTATTCTATACAAATAAAATTTATATATTTCTGTTGTGTTAGAACTATAATGGGGAATTCCGAGCTACAAAATATGAAATGTTACATAATTCATTTTTTCAACAAGATTTTTGTCATTATAAGAAATGAAGGACGTTTTTGTGACGCTATTTAAAAATGTTTTGCATAAAAAGGAAGTAAATTTTTACGTATTTTAACATTGATGTTTATTAAACATTTTACATACAAATATAAAATTTATTAATACTTTGTTTCTTCCACTGCATTTGATTAAATGAATAATGATTAAATCTTTGAAGCAACAAGCAAATATGTACTGAACACTAAATAATATTTGAAATTCAATACTTTTATGACACTTGGCATCTTAAACTCTCAAATGCTGCGTATATTTTTTTATTCAGTTCAAAAGCTTAGTAATATCTCAATTTGTTTACTTGCCTTAGATCAAGGGTGGCCAACCCGCGGCCCGCCGGGTGTCTACTTGCGGCCCTTGGAGCAAATCACACATTTTTCCTTCATATCCCATTTATGGGATTATTTCACTATCCTGACAATTTCAAGACCCATAATGGCGTCAAGTAGGAAAGATGTTGGACTAAAGAAGAGAACAGTAACAGAAAAACTGAGAAGTTTTGAAGACAGATGGACTGTAAACTATTTTTTTGTGGAATTTAAAACAAAGCCAATATGCCTGATACGCAATGATTTTGTTTCTATCTTGAAAAAGTATAACATTAAACGGCATTACGAAGCTAAAAATGCAAATAAATTTGAAAAGTACCAAATAAATATGTTATAATATATATGTTTATATATCAATATATATATATATATATATATATATATATATATATATATATATATATATATATATATATATATATATATATATATATATATATATATATATATATATATATATATATATATATAAATATATATATATATACAGTATCTACTCAATGAATTAGGGCCACGCAGAATTTCGCGCAATTTCTCAATTCAAACAGGAATAACTCAGAGAAAACCTTGAATAAAACAACATTGAATTTTATTTACACATGAACACTTTATTACGCTTAAATTATGCATATATTTTCATATAAATATAGTTAGTATTTAGTATTTCCACCTTTGGCAGAAATAACTGCCTCAATTCTTTTTGGCATACTTAAAATGCATTGTTTTATCATGTTTTTTATTTCTTCGTCTTCTGACCAAATTTTTTGAATATTTTTTTTAGACAGTCTACTGTCAGATTTGGAAATGAGTATACCTTATTTTTTAACATGCTCCATACGTTTTCTATAGGATTAAGGTCCGGAGAATTTCCAGGCCAGGGGAGCAAAGGCAGATTTTTGTTAGACAAAAATTTTATTATTGATTTAGCCCGGTGGCAAGGTGCCCCATCTTGCATGAAGGTGTATGGACCTTCTGTTGGGTCGAGTGTATGGTAGAAGGGCAATAAAATTCGTTCGAGGACCTGCTTATAGGAATTTTGGTTCATTGTTCCTTCCACGAAAAACAACGGCCTAGGTAAATTGTTAATAATACATGACCATATCATTGTTGCAGGGGGGTGTTTGATAACTTTTACCACACAGGCCTCATTGTAACGTTCCATTGGTGTTCTCCTGACGAATCGACGGCTCTCTGTCACGGCTTCTAACCGGCACTCATCACTAAAGATGACCTGAAAAATAATGAAAATTTAAGTTTAATTCAAATATATAGGTTTATTTACTAAAATGATATGTTGAAAATTCAATTTAAATAAATACCTTTTTCCAATCATCTACCGAGTAATTTCAATGTAGCTTGGCCCATTTTAATCGATCCACTTTCATTCGTGGTGTCAATTTTGGTACTTTTACAGGGCGCCTGCATTTCAGGTTTACTTCGTAAAGACGTCGCCTCAGTGTTGATACCGATATATTTATACCCTCTTCTTCCAATTTTATTTTTAATGTTTTTGCTGATGCACTACGGTTTTCTAAGGCACTTTGAACGATTTTTTGATCAGTCCTCGGTGTTGTTTTTCTAATCCTACGACAGTTCTTTCGCCGATTGCTGGTAACGGGTGACTGATTTTTTATTGATTTTGAAATTCTGTCCACTGTTTGACGAGAAACGTTTTATTTTTTGAAATTTCTCTATTAGATAGTATTTCAGGGTATTCAAAAAAATAATGGGTGGCCCTAATTCATTGAGTAGATACTGTATATATATATATATATATATATATATATATATATATATATATATATATATATATATATATATACACATACATACATACATACATACATACATACATACATACATACATACATATATATATATATATATATATATATATATATATATATATATATATATATATATATATATATATATATATATATATAACGTGGTAATATTCTTCTTTGTAAATTAGTGGGTGTATAATGATAAAATAAACAACGTTTTGCTTTGTAATTAAAGAAAGGACAATAAAAGTGTATTCTTAATTAATCTTTTATAAATTAAATATATTATTATATATATGCTTTACCGACTGTCACAATATTGAAAGTCGGTACTATATGTATGTAGGTACTTAATAAAATCTATTGGTATTTTATTACATTTAATAATACCAATTTATTTTTATCATAAAAAGTGATTATTCAACAATTAAAAAAAAAATCTTAATTTTTAGTAATAACACCATTTGCTGCGATTACAACCTCCAAACATCAGGGCATACTTTTTATGCAGACTTTTGCATTGTGCCAGAGATAAGGGTTATTATGCCATACTCTGATAAGAGTTTCTATCATTTGCTGCTTGGTGGTGATGACTTCTTTAGCAATCTCACGTTTCATTAGTTAATTATCCAGCTAATTCCCCGGTTAAGGCAAAACAGAGGTTTTTTTCAGCCAGGAATGTGATAACACTCCTGGCTTTATGACACGGTACAGATTCATGCAATAACACATACTCTTCATCGCCAGGGAACCATTCTTGAGCCTCGGCTGGAGTTGACTTTTCAGTACTCGCTGGTACTGGTCTTGCCTCATGGTCCCTTCCATGATAAAGAGGCATCCCATACCCTTAAATGAGATCACGGACCACAACATTATGCTAACAGGGTGTTTTTAACCCTCTCCACAAGGCAGTCTGGGTGGAATTTTTCTCCTGGGCCACGTCGGACAAATGAAGTTTTTCCCACAAAAATTTTAAATGTTGACTCGTCCAAGAAGCAGACCTGTAATGTATTACCATAATTGCAAAAATACATATATTTTTTATCTTCTTACTTTATTATACGAACACAAGTCATAAATACTCGATTCCAGTCCGAAACAGTCATTTTCCGGCGTTCTTTGGCCCATAGGAGTCGTTTTTTCTTCATGCCTCAGTGAGGCGTAGTTTTTTGGTTGGACGTCGACCCATTAGATTTACTTCCACTAACCGTCTCTGAACTGTCCTTTTGGAGACGTTGATTCCTTCATCGTTTATCAACAGAAATCAACAACAATTAGACAATCAACAGACTTTTTACAATTTTGGAAATAGATGTCCCTGATTTTATGGGCACCACGCGGAGTTGTGATGCTTTTTCTGTCTTTTTTTCCGACGCGAACTGATTCTGGAGGCAGGTTTTTATCAATTTTTCTTTGTATCCGAAGGAATCCTGACTTCAAAACATCTGTAAGTGCTGCTATTTCTCTCTGGAAATATGTGAAATGAAGTAGTAAGGTTATAACTTCCCTACATTTTCTTGGAGATATGTTTGAAGACTTGCCCATACTTAAATTTAGAATATTATGGTTCAGTTCAAACTTAATTGAATGTTAATTAAAAATTAATTGAAATTAACTTATTGAATTAGCAAAACTAATAAAATATTAAACAATACTTACGTTTTTATGGTGTTGGAACTCAAAAAACTTACAACAAAAAACGTTTGAAAAAATATTAACTGAGCTCACACCAATACCATTTTTCACTAATCAACATCCAAATGAGAAAAAACCTTACTTTCTTGATATTTCACAGTATTGCAACATCTTCAAAATAATAATTATGATACCAGCAACAAAAATACATAAGAAAAAATAATTACAACGAATTTATTTTACCACAAAATTCATTAAAACGTGAATATTACAAAAAAGTACAAGTGTCCCTAATAATTTGGCCACCCACTGTATATATACATATATATATATATATATATATATATATATATATATATATATATATATATATATATATATATATATATATATATATATATATATATATATATATATATATATATATATATATATATATATATATATATATATATATATATATATATATATATATGTAGCCTTAGATGTTATATTTGGTAATATAAGCGGAGAATAATCTGGCATCGCGCATTCTTTTTTATTTCACTTGCAGGGTTAGGCTCATCTTGGTTGACCCATATTTGTAGTGGACAGTCTGCTTTTGGGCTCATAATATAGAGTTATCTTACCAACAAATGCTACGTACTTAATATTGATAAAAATCTGTTTAAAGCACATCATTGTGAATCTCATAAATATGCGGTATCAGGTGTTAGTGCATTTGGAGACTGTGTATAAGTTCTCGTGGTCGATTCCCAGGGCGGTCAAAGTATATATGAATGATATTTTCAGTAAAATATTTATTAAATATTACCTGAAGCATATATTTTCACCATGCCTTTGTGTAATCAATGATCCAGTCAACACCGTTAATTTTATGTAGTGTCTTATGCACCATTTGGTACGGATAAGGGTGAGAAAGAGAATGAGGTTTTTACTATGAAAAGGTTTTTTAAGTTTTGATAATATCTTTATTGGATGTCTCGCAACAATCATATTTTGGTAATCTCATGAGAAGCTTCAGAAGTTCCGTTCTCTCAGCCGGGGTTTGGCAAGATAAAGCGAGTTGAAGAAATTCATTTAAAATGCCTAGAGACTGTGCAACCGGGTCATTCAGAAGATATATTAGTGTGTACTGAAAATAATAATTAATTTTATTACATTAGAAATGGTTTACATTAACCCCACTAAATGTTTGTTGTTATATAGCCTAAGGTGAGTGGATCAGTAACATTTCTAGTGTTCTAAGTCACTATAATATGAATTAATACTGTCATAGTCAATGTTTTCTCTTTGTAAGATAAATATTTACTTGATGGTAATACAAGTAATGTTTGTTGTTATATAGCCTAAGGTGAGTGGATCAGTAACATTTCTAGTGTTCTAAGTCACTATAATATGAATTAATACTGTCATAGTCAATGTTTTCTCTTTGTAAGATAAATATTTACTTGATGGTAATACAAGTAATGTTTGTTGTTATATAGCCTAAGGTGAGTGGATCAGTAACATTTCTAGTGTTCTAAGTCACTATAATATGAATTAATACTGTCATAGTCAATGTTTTCTCTTTGTAAGATAAATATTTACTTGATGGTAATACAAGTAATGTTTGTTGTTATATAGCCTAAGGTGAGTGGATCAGTAACATTTCTAGTGTTCTAAGTCACTATAATATGAATTAATACTGTCATAGTCAATGTTTTCTCTTTGTAAGATAAATATTTACTTGATGGTAATACAAGTAATGTTTGTTGTTATATAGCCTAAGGTGAGTGGATCAGTAACATTTCTAGTGTTCTAAGTCACTATAATATGAATTAATACTGTCATAGTCAATGTTTTCTCTTTGTAAGATAAATATTTACTTAATGGTAATACAAGTAAAGATACTATAGTAAAAGGATATGTAAATATATATGGCGTTAGTAAGAACGTTTATATAATTGTACGCAAATGCAACTTACTTTATAAATAATCCCGCAAGTCTCTTTATCGGATTTAGGTTCATCGATATAAGCTAACAGTAGTTTGACAACAAGATGCCATTGCTGTTTTAGTATTGCATTTTTAATAAGAGTACAATAATGAAGATTGGACATGTGAGAAACTTCTCTGCCTCTCTTATAACTCATTTTACAGAAATCTCTTTTCACAAATTTACTTTGTTTCTCAGCTTCATCATAATTTAAAATTTTTAATGCGTTTTCCTGAAAATATAAAAGTTCTTGTTTATACATGTGTGTATAATTAAACCATTTTATTTGTTGGCTGATGTGGGATAGTATGAAAAAAAATAGTCATGTTACATGGGTTGTAACAGCCACATTATATTAATTTTTAGTGGGAGACGAGGCTTGAAATCTCTATAGAAAGCTTTTTCTTTTGGTGCCTGCATATCGCCTCTTCAAATCAGATTTAAAAAATAACATCATCGATTTTTAACATAACATTCTCCCGGCTAATGGAAATATTTTGACAGATACCAAATGTCCGGGCCAATAGCATCGTAGTCAAACGTCGAAAACAATCACAGACCAACTCATTACATAAAACATTCTAAACATGTATTCTGTTGGAATGCAAAATGTATGTTATGGCAAATAAAAAACATCATTTGCCATTGATGTTTATACAAATAGAAAGTTTGAAAACTTACCAATTCTTTGATGGGAGCATATGTCGTAAAAATAGGTTTGAAAACGGCAGTACGGGTTGTTTGTTTTTTTTTTGAAGATAAGATTATATTCTTCATTTTTTTTATAAAATTGTCTCGCGTGAACAAAAAATGAGTTTCGGTATGAACTGACAAAATAAACGGCAAAGTAGAATCTAGAAACCGGTGCGCAGACTAAAGAGTAACTAAGATTTTTTTAGCATTTACAATTAATAAACTACCGCGGTAGAAAACACACGCAAGTTCACCGCGTTTTTTTTATGTGGATACCATAGAACTTTTGACATTTCGACATCGGCATCCCATAGATATAAAATATAAATTTTGACCGCAACAAGCATAAGTATTTGCCATAGACACAAATTACAATACTACACACATATCCTAATGGCTAGTATAGACAAGCGCATGTATGCACAAATACCTACACATGTCCAAGGGATCGTTTTTTCCTATCTTTTAGTATCGTCTAGTCGCATAAAGAGCTTTCCGTTTAAGTAATTTTATTGAATTTGAGCGAGGGTTTTTGCCTAGAATTTTCACTCATGAATTACATGAAATTATTGTAACTTTAAACATAAAGAGTAAATCCACTCACGAGTAGGCAAAGGCTATGAAACTTAAAAAGATGAAGCCTGAGTAGGCTCATGATAAGCGGTGTTGCATAAGCCGTAGCTAGATTTCAGAGTCACTTGGACGTTAGGTAATTCAAAAAAAATATATATGAATTTTATTGGTACGAATGACTTCACTGACGCGCTCACGACTTCACGCTCACTCGATCAATTCGAATGCTCATTCGGCGTCAATTTTTTTTATTGTTTTTGATTATAATTAATAAACTGTCAACAAGGAATTGTAAACAAAAATGACAGCGATGGAACACGCGACGGCGTGATATGAACTCAGCATCGATGACCTCCTCGTTATTGTAAACAAAAGACTTTTTCACTCATGGCAGGAATATTGGGATACCTCCGCCCAAATAAAGGGTAAAAATCTGTATTATATATGTCCTTTGGTAACGGAGAAACCCTGGTTCTCCCGGATAACTCTAAACAAGTTCGAGACAACATCTTTATGCAGAATGCGACTAAGCCACTGCTGTTGCAGTGCTCACTTGTTTAGAATACATGTCCGGGATACTGCCATGTGTGAATGTCGTCTTGAAGAGGAGGATCTAGATCACATGTTCTTTGGGTGCCCGTTGAATGACGGCTACCCGAGCTTCCTTTCAGACCTCTCCAGCATAAACGTTCCATTTCCCACCAACATCTTAACCTTATTAACCTCCCCTAACAAACTTGTTTATAAAATAATTTGTAAATACCTTTAAATTAATTGTATAAATTTGTAAAGGTGTGTGATAACTTACTAAAATAACTCACTAAACAAACTTACATTACTAATAAAACTAACCCCACTAACAGGAATACTAACACTTATAAGTAAAATGTAAAAAGTGTAAATAAAAAATAACTCGACACCGGCGATAACACTCAAGATGGGTGAAAAGCCATCAAAAAGAAGAAGAAGAAGAAGAAGACAGCGCGATATACGACAGACTGATTTCCGCTACTTAAATGTGCGACTAAAAACCGACAATGAACGGATACATGGTTAAACGGCAAACGCTATAAACTTTTGTATCGTTTCCCGTTTAAAAAAAAACAAGAGTTTCATGCATTATCAAAATAAATAGATACCGAACTAATAATTTAATTTGAATTGCCATTGATCCTTATTGATTTATTATAGTACATACGTACAAAAAATAATATTACATATATGATTTACATAAATACATTTATAATTCGTAATGAGTCCTTATATTGATGTGATTATTGATTAAACATTTCAGTCAGGTAGTCAGTTATTAGTTCTAAGGTTATTAGTCATTTGCGGTACTAGGTTACATAATAAACATACATCCCACTCAACGTCAACAATATTACTTTTGAAAAAGTGAAAAAATATACTATATTATATTGATTGATTAGTTTTATGAATAATAAATAAAAACATTCTGTGCAGATAAGTCTGCATATTATTTAGTTATCTATTATAAATTATTATATTTTAAAAAGATGAATCAAAAGAAAATTGTTGTAAATTTTACAGAAAGTTCAAAGAATATACAACCTAATATTATAGACCTTGAATCTGCGATGATTGCATTTTTGAATAAAACTGAAGAAACACCGTTGAAAATAAATGATGATAAAAAACAAATTTTACAGAAATATTTTAATTATTGGCGAAAATTTACAAATAATAGTCAATATTTATGTGAAAAGCAAATGAAAAATGATAAAATAGAAGCTTTTCTTCAAAACATAATTAAGAAAAAGAATGAACTGAAGTCTGAAAAACATAATCACAAATTGTCCAAAGTTGAAAGCTTTTCTAATTCTTCATCGTCAACACAGATTTCCAAGAAATCTAGTAAAGAAAAACCACCTTTTACGAGCAGTCAATGTTTCCAGCACAGGTAAATAAAAGAACTTGATCCAAGTTTTTGTAAGTAACATTTTAACTATCATAACAATAATTGATAATATTTATGTAGGTATCAGAGTCAGAAAAATATAATTGCATTACAAAAAACCAAATTAGAACAACAAGAACGTATTATAGAGGAATTAAAATTCAAGAAGATTGTAGAGGACGCAAGTGTTTCTAATAATGTTGTATATGATGTGTGCAAAACATTACATAAGTGCGATAAGCTTATTAAACCAAAACTGAAATGCATTACAGGAAATGAAAATAATCAGGAAGATGCTGGTAAGCTAACATAAATAATAAGAATCATTTTATAATAAATAGATGACCGAGTCAGGTGATACAATCAACATTACAAGTGTGCTATCTTTTTTCACAGAAAAATATTTAGAACTAACTTGCATGAAAGTTCCAAAATTTCTCCAAAAAATGGAACAGAGAGCAAGAGAGAGGGAAGAAAAACGTGCAGTAGTACAAGAAAGGAGACGACAAATAGAACTCGAAAAAGAAAAAAATAAAGAACAGGTATGTATACATATAATAACGATATTAAAATTACTATCAATATCATGATAAGCATGTATTATTAAAAATGGCAATGCATAAATTTGTAGATGGAACTAGTTCGTCAACAGATGGATCAGGAAGAAAAAAATCGGAGAATAATTGAATTTAAGGAGAAACGCAAGCAGGAGCAATTAATCTTTATTCGAAAAAAGGAATTCCGAGAAAAAATGAGAGCTTTAGCTGTGATGGCAGATTTGCATTATGAGAAAAAAATTATGACTAAATATGGTCTACATACATGGAAATTGTATGTTAACAATATGAAAAATGATTTCACTAAAGCAGTTTCATACCATTTAGAAAAGGTTTTGAAAAATCATTTTGTTAGATGGAGAAATTGTACTGAAAGCAGCAGAAATGAAAGAAATCAACTGGCTGATCATTTATACCAGATGAAAATTTTAATTTTAACATTTGATCGTTGGAAGATAGTAAGTAGCATTAATGGAAAATAATATTCTGGAAATCTGTTAACAATTGATTGATTAATTTGTTACTTTTGTTTAGGAACACAGAGTAATGGTGAATAAGCGGCAGGTAGCGGAGGATTGGTACGACTTGCAACTTACTGAAAAGCTATTTAATCAGTGGAAATCAAATGTTATTGTGTGGAAAATTATTAGAAAGCGCCAATGGGATTTAGCAGTCCAACATTACAACAGGTATTTAATTAAGTAAACAATGTTATCAAAATCAAATAAACCAATACTTATTATTATTTTAATAAATATGATTGAGTCTTAAATTAAAAGGAACATTAATTTTTTCAGTCGAATAAAGTGGAGGACAATTGACTGCTGGCAAATGTTACCTAAAATCAACTCTATAGAAAGGGAGCACGATGTGAGAAAACAAAGGTGGAGGGCTAAAGTGCAACAAGTTATTCCTGATTTCATTCCTAGACACATAGACTTTTGAAACAAATATTATTTTAAATTATTACATACTTTTATACAAGTCGTAAATTGTACAGGAGTAATGCAGGCACTGTATAGGCGATATTTGGTCTTCACCAAGTATAAATTTGATATCTAGACAAACTTCATGCTGAGCTTACAAGTACTGAACACACTTCCAGTTCTTTTTGAATGGGTGTCAATTTCTGTTTTGTACACTGCTAAGTACTTGAAACTTGAAACTCCCTTGCGATGAGGTGGCTATGGTTGCTGGGCATGCAGGCACAAGCTGTTGCACAAAAAACATTTATTTTAAGACCTATGTGTGTGGAATACCTATTTACCCTATCGACAATCCGTTTAAGACTCTCAATGGAGTGATCGATTACAACAGCATCAGATCACAGAGTTTCCGGGAGGAAGAGATGGTTATTCTTTGATCGGGTGGTAATAAAATCCACGAGGATGATGAAGAGGAACGGCGAGAGGAGGCAGCCTTGCTTGACTGGTAGTGACCCAAAGCCAATCTGTGATAATATTGTCAGCTCTTATAAAGGTGAGGGTTCTTATTAAACTCCGCTAGCTTCAAACGTGCCCCATTACCTTCCAGATCTTTGCCGAGTCCAGGCCTGTGCTGACTCTATCAAATGTCTTTATAATCTTACCAGGTATCTGCTTGGTAAATCTACCATAAATATTATAAAGTTGAATTTATCTTTAATAATTAAAATTTCAAAGCAAGTATTTCAATCAATAATATTTTATTTCTAGAAAAATTACACATGTAAACAAGTTGGTAACAATAATAAAATAAAATTCGTAATGTATTTTTATATATTGCATAATATTTAATATCTAGTCGTACTCAGAGTATTATAAATACACATTACAAAATAAATTACATACATTATAAAAAAAGTAATATAAGTATACTATCACAATTTTATCCAACTATCCAAAAAAATATTTTTAATAAGCCGTCTTTATATATATATATATATATATATATATATATATAAAATAATCTACAAGATTATTTTTTTTAGAATAGCTTTAGATTTGTAGGAATATATTTTATTTTACTAAAATGCAAGACATATTATTCTATTATCGAGGTCATAATATAAAAACCTAAACATATAAACAAAATATAAAAACAGTAAACCCCCCTATAATATTGAAATAGGTGCCGCATCATCAGAGAGAACTTGGGGTTAAATTGTATTTTAATTTGAAATGACTCACTGTAGCTTTTTTCAGTAGGTTAAAATGTAAAAGTACATACAAATATATGTGTATATATATATATATATATATATATATATATATATATATATATATATATATATATATATACATATACATATATATATATATATATATATATATATATATATATATATATATATATATATATAAAATATATATTTATATATATATAAATATATATATATATATATATATATATATATATATATATATATATATATATATATATATATATATAAAATATATATTTATATATATATATATAAATATATATATATATATATATATATATATATATATATATATATATATATATATATATATATATATATATATATATATATATATATATATAAAATATATATTTATATATATATATAAATATATATATATATATATATATATATATATATATATATATATATATATATATATATATATATATATATATATATATATATGTTTATAAATATATATGTATATATATATATATATATATATATTTATATATATTTGTATATTTATATATATATATATATATATATAAATATATATATATATATATATATATATATATATATATATATATATATATATATATATATATATATATGTATATACATATATGTATATGTATAAATATATATATATAAATATATATATATAAATATATATATATATATATATATATATATATATATATATATATATATATATATATATATATATATATATATATATATATATATATATAAATATATATATATATATATATATATATATATATATATATATATATATATATATATATATATATATATATATATATATATATATATATATATATATATATAAATATTGGTGGACTTCAGCAATCATAGTTATCCAACGGCAAGGTTAAATTCAAAAGGGTAGGATAATTATATGTCAAATAGCTTTTAGTACTAAAAGAAAATGTGATTACAGCAGATAATGTAGAGGTTCTAATGTATATTAATATATTATGTACATACTTAAAAGTAGTGATCAATTACGGAGATACGAGAGATTTGTTAATTGCGTTGAGATTTTGATACTACGTATTTTATTATGCTAAATCTGTTGTTTAGGCTGAGAATATGCTATTTAATCATATTACGTACAAGAGAAAAAAACATATGATTAACAATAATAAAAAAATATTCTTAATAAAATAATGAAGTGGTTTATAGCAATTTAAAAAAAAAATCATTTAAAAAATGAGAGAGGAATTCAATTCCTTTAAAAATCACAGCAAAAAAAAAAATCCCAATTTTTTTTTTTTCTATTTGGGACTCGCAAAAGGGAGTACATTGCTGGAGGATATCTATTGTAGAAATTATAAAAAATTCGATATAAAAAATAAAAATACATAACTATAGGCTAAAATATAGTGTAAAACTTTGGTAAAAAAAAACAGTTACATAACATTCCGATTATACTGATAGACAATTGGTTACGTAATTGAGTTTCAAAGTTGTAAAAAAATAAGAATCTGGAAGAAAAATGAATGTCATATATACTATGTACTTTAGTATCTTTCCTTTAGCTTACACCTCCCTGGTTGATAGCTTGAATTTTTATTCTTTATTTTTATTCTCTTCTGAGAGAACATTTTAATGTATTTTTAAAACAGTAAGAGGGCAATGTTATATTAACTGTCATTTTATAAATAACTACAAAATCTAAGTATGAATTGAAACAAACACAATCACATAATATTATAAAATAAGTGCAGATATTGTAATTCTAATAAATAGCTTTGATTCATTAAAATAACAAGCGAGAATTAGAGTAGTATTTAAAAAACTGGATCTAATGATTATGCTATCTTGAATGTGAAGAGCTGCAGACCATTTTGCGTTGAAGTAAAATAAGATTGTCTCCAATTTATTCCTGTAATTCACAGAGATCATTAAAAACAAATATAATCAAGTGTAACAATAATTATACCAAAATAAAACTTATGGGAGAATTTTATTAATTTTACCAAAGAAATAAAGATTTATTTGGAAAAATGTACTTTATTATTATCAATTATTGCTGTTTTAGCCCTTTTCACTTGGAGGTTTTTTTGTATTCTGTGCATACCGCCAACTCAATCAAATTCCGAGACTTATTACTATATAATTGTGCTTATAATACAATTCTGGTGTATTAAAAGTAAAAAAAAAACTCTTCTTCGTCTTCAAACCCTTATTCTCATCCCAATGGTGCATAGGGTTCTACATCATAATAAACGCAGTGTTATCTTGATCGTTAACACATGAAGGAAAGGTGATCAGCCCTCCACTTCAGGTACCAGTCCAGGGTAATATGTATTGAGTAAATATTAGAGTGAAAAAATCACCTATATTTATTTGACCCCCCCTGTGAATCAAACCCGGGATCTCCAATACGGTAGCCGAGCGTGCTGACTATTACACTATGGAGGCGGACAAAAAGACAATGTAATAAAAATAATGAGCCCTAAAACTTTATTTTCTTGGCACTATAGCGGCGGCACTTGAGTAGTACAGCAAACTATGAATGCCGCTTCTATGGCAGTACTCGAATGATAAGAACTAATCAACCAGTCTGATAATGCTAAGAAAATGAAAAATCAGTAACTAGTGAATTAAACTAAGTGGATTAAAGTATGTAAAATACTTATCGTTTAAATATAAAATAAATGAACTTCACCTATGATATACATTTTATCAAATAAATACCGGGACTGAGTAAAAAAAAACACAACAACAAATAAATTATTCTTTCAAATTTGTTAAATCTCTCTCGAAATAGGCTCCTTCAGAAGCAATATATTTTTTTCTGCTAAACTATCAATTTTGCATCGACAATGCATTTTTAGGCATACTCTGGAATCGAGTTCTCGAAATCTTGAGTTTCCTTTCCAAATTTTATTTACAAATTCAATCGAGTCAAAATGGGAGAAAAATCTTTGAGTTCCACAAAGCGGTAATTTGATTTTGGGGAACAGAAAAAAGTTAAAGGGATCCAAAACATTGACATGGTTTTTTCGGTTTCGGCTTATTGAGCAAGCACCATTCCGATACGTGTTGGCTAGTTTGCATGTCATACTCATAAATCCATGTTTAGTCACCAGCTACAATATACTCAATTACGCTACAATTTTTTGAAATTCAATACCATTTTCGCGTGAGGCTTGTGTTTGAAAATAGTTATGGCAGAGTGGATTCTAATGAAATTCTGAATGACACTAATTATGGGACCACGATATGACTCTTAGCCTGTTAATAAACACATAATTATGTTGATTGTATTGCTTTATTTAATAACTAGAAAATACTGGATATTATTAAATTGTCAATTTAAAAAATAATAATGATTTTACTTTGAAATTCTTAACTACCTTTTTTTTGGTAGTCGATAATATATTTGAATATTTTTTATAATGTTGACACACTTCGGACGGGAAAGGTGTTTATACCCGTTTGGTCGATTGATGCTTAAGGACGGGAAGAGTATATTTACCTTCTGCGCCGGCCTCATTTCAAAAGTAGAAAAGAAAGAATTATTCAAAGTATTTATATTATATATCTTCTTCTTCTAACCCTTATCCGCACCCAATGGTGCATAGGGCACTGCATTGTAGCGAAGCAGTGTTATCTTGATCATTAATTGCATGAAGGCAAGGTGATCAGCCCTGCGATTCATGCATATAGATATGAATATATCAATATATCCAATTATCCATATAAAAATATGAATATTACATACTAATTTCTTTGTTAAGGTCTTAACTATATGTACATAATTATGGAATCTAGTCGCCAGCGGTCCGCAGGCGTATAGATACCCGTCTGAAATGTGTTAACAGAATTGGGATACTAAATCACAGGCCAGATCTAAAATGTGATTTGGAAAACTTTTAATTAATATTAATATTAAAAATAGTACCTTAATGATGTTAAAAACAAACAAAAATTGTATTTAACAAAGTAGAATACAGAGATACACATTAGAAAGAATAATAATAATGCAATGACATTCATTCATATTTGTTTTGACAAATAATAAAACTCGTTCATTAATAAAATGAATTTCAGAGTTAATATACCTGAGCATCCTAATTTAAAGAATAATGTTTTCAGGAGAAACCACAACATCTTAGTTGCAATAATCATACAGTATATAGCGCTTACAAAAGACACTGCATTGCTAGAAAAAATAGAAAAGGTATATTAAATATATATACGAAACAACATTTATATCAATGCCTTAGCACACACTTACTACAATTGTTTAAGGAAAAAAATTAACACAATATGAATAAAAACATCGTGAGTTAATTGTACTTTTTCATCAATTTACTTTTACTTTTGTATGTGTCAACCATTAAAAAAAATGATAAAAACAACTGAGAAATTTGAAAAAAAGTAAAAAAAAATAGTTTTACCAATACTGTAATTAGTATGTTTGTGTATTAAAGCATTGATAAATATTAAGTAATAAAATGTAAGTTTTGTAATAGAGCGGCGATTCTTAAATGTTTGGATAATCACCATAAAAAACATCAGGGACTTTCATTTCATGAAGCACATTATTGAATTCTTTTTTGTTTTGTCTTTATTTTTAAGATTTTAGAGTTAATGAGAAGTTGTTTCTATTGCAGATGTTTTAAAAATAATGCACTTAGTTAAATGTGCAAATGTCTATGAAGTCAGTCCCACAAAACTACAGACCTTAATTTAAAAACCACCAATGTAATGTATTTGCTAAAAGTATTTAACGAAAAAGAGTCCATGCGAATATATTGTAATTTTAATTAAAGTAATTTCCTTACGTTGAAGAAGAGTACACGTCACTACAATCATCTGGTAATAAAAATTTAATATAAGGATAATAAAATATAAATGGATGGCAAATCGTAGTCAGTGTCAAATTAGAGCCGTAGAATAAAGCCAACATCCCAAAGAAATTTCCAAGTGAAAATAATGTTTCATTTTCTGGTCCAATGCAACAATCTAACCTAAAAATGTAAACAACAAATATTTACTTATGTACTTTAAAGTTTAAATATCTTAAAATTAATACAAAAGATAAAATTAATAAAATTAATACAAATGACATCTTACCAAATGGAATGGTTTTTATTATTGGGAACATTTGCTTGGCAGTGTCTACAAAAGTAAGGTTGCTCATTTTGTAAACTGAAAGAAAAAAAATACAAATGTGTTAAAAGCATAACCCGGGCTTTAGGCTTGTACCCAAATATGCTAATTATTACAATTTGGAGGTTGCCATATACATTTCAAAACACTCACTTAATAAGTTTGGTCACATCTTCTTCATTAGAGTCGAGGTCTCCGTTAATATAGGAAGACTTATTGAAGGGTAAAAGAGTTTTCTGGGCTTTCATCTTAGCTTGATAAAAACATCCGACACTCCCAAATGTCAGAGCCACGAGAACGAAGTTCTCCTCAGGCAAAATTTCAAGGAGCATTATAACAAAGATATTAAAAACCAGAGTAAGCCATATGACAGACGAGATCATCCATACTATGAAAAATGTTGATCTGTAAAGTGAAAGATAAACAATGTAATTATTGGAATATGAGTTTTGCAAAATAAAATATAAAGAAGAAGTTTAGTTTTATCTGAAATCATTATTATATAGTACATTACAAAGAAATGGCATTTGTACACACATAACAACTGACATATTTTTACTCAAAATAACATCCGTATTATAAAAAAGAAATGACAATCGAAATATAATAATAATGGGACATCTTGGAACACATCTGAACATATAATAAAAATTGCTTTTGAATTTTCAATTATGAGATGTTTATCTATAAAAGTGCTTATTAACACTTTGAATGCCACGGAATTTTTCACGACTGTGGTCAAGAGCCAATTAGATTTGATCATGTTCCAAATATTGTATTATTTAAGACTTTAATAACAATACGTAGTAATAATTCAATAATAAAATTGTATTTTGTGTTCACCATTGAAACCAAACCTGGATTTTTAGTCTCTTTCCTAGGATCATCTATTCATATTTACACTGTTATGCTCCGAGATTCCTCGTAGCTGTACAAATATGGCAAGGGACGAGATAACTCGTAGTAGGCGTCTTGGGCAAGTAAACAACCTACGAGATATCTTGCAGTTGGCAGACAATGTGATAAAAAGAAAATAAAAACAACATCATATTAAAATAATATGATAAGCTCACCTGGGCCTGACTAGCCAAAGTCTTTTTCGAATGTAGTATAAAGTAAGTGCAGTGCCAAAAAACACACCGATTGTGAAATATAATGAGGAAGAAGCTATGAACATTAAAACAGGAATAATTAAAAATGGCAAAATATCTATCGATATTTTCGACAGTAAACCGCGGCAACACAATTTGTTGAGACAAGTCATCATATTAGGTAAACAATTCAGAAAAATGTGAGTAGATATCTTCATTTTGAAGTAAAAATGTGAGATTTTAGAAGAGATTCGTTAGATCTTTTGTAGGTTTTAGATTTTAAACAGATCCATTTAGGAGCCTTTCATTTCCGTAACAATCAAAACCTAAAATTTTTCCCTAATTACTTTATTGACAACTTCAGGACCAATAGTGCCAAAAACATTATAACCTAAAATTTTGTAAACAAAAAGTCGACTGAATTGACAGTTAATCGATTATCATTTAAGTGCTGCCATATAGCTAAAGAATAAAGTATTTACTAAGTACTTACCCATTTACTTTTACAAAGCGGAGAGGGAGGACAGCTAATTTCGTAATAATTACCAACCTACTTCCAGCTATTCGTCATAAATATTATACTTCACAAGGTTATAAAAAATAATCCAAATTCGTTCTATCAAAACGTATATTTAAATAAAATATTTTGTGACTTCATTTAAATCTGTGATATTGCATTTAACTTCGTAATGATACACTACAGATTGTTGTACTAAGTATGTGAAAAAGGTTATACTACTTAATAACTTATTTCAATAATACTTAATTTTACGAAAGTATATACAACCGTGGTAAATTACCCCAAATGGGGTAACATTGAATTTTTGGGGTAATAAGGAAATTTTTCTAGTTTGCTATTTAATAAACTTGTTATATTTTTACAAACTTGAACAATTCAGAAATCAATTAAACGCTGAAGACTATTCAAATTGCTCTTACATCAAAAAGTCTCATTTTTTAAGTAATTGTATCAAACAATAAATAACATCATTTCTCAAAAAACTGAAAAGAGAACCTAATTTTTGTTTAATCCAATTTGAGAATTTTATTTTGTTTGTCTATTACCTACTTACTATTTTCATGTAACTTTTATTTTTCGAGTAAATTATTTCACAAGTAACATAAGTTTTACATTAATTTTATTTTAAATATAAATTGATTGTCTTCTTTTCAAGATGGGAAGAGGGGGTAATATCGACCTACGCAAAAATATTTAAGGGTAATGCTTAAAAAAGTTTCCCAACCGCTGGTATATGGTATACCGATGTTCCTGTGTTTGTGAGAAACTAAGCTTTCTTTTAAGCTTTATTTTCTATTTTTCCTGTTACTGGAAAAACACTAACAAACATAATTTTTCACAAACGTATTAACATCGGTAAACCTTATTAAAATAAACATCCCGTGAGTATACAAATAAGTGAAATAAAAACAAGAATTTCCGTGCCTGCTTCATTTCATCTGAATGAAATATTTGTCCTGATTTCCGACATTGAGATAGAACCTTGCCTAGAGCATAATATTGCGGCACTTGATCATTCTCAAATAATTTCCTCTTCTTATGAGTACCTACATATCAGTTAGTATATGCATATTAAATTCTTGTGTATAGACATGTATAATAACACGTCCACGTTACATGATCATTGCTGAATATTACGGTGTACTCAATGTTGAAGCGGTCATTCGTCACACACATATGGCATATTTATTAATTCTTTGTTGCAACAGTAAGGGGCGTTGCCAAAAAAAATTGACCGAAAGAAATAAAAAACGTTAATTTAAAAAAAGAGTTGTTATTACTTGTTCAGTATATACTTGAAAATTAGACGTAAAAGTAGGTATGCACTTTGATAATTTGTATGATGATGAATCTTTTATTGTGTTTGGCTTTTTTTATTATCATTTATTTTTTTATGTTCTGTTTATTATTATTTTTTCTTTGATAAAATAGTATATTTAAAAATTATTTATTTTTATTTAAATATATCCACGGAAGCTAATTATTAAATACTAAAAGCAAAAAAAACGTAAAGATTTTTTAAACATAAGCAAATACATATACGGGGTTCTGAGGCCCCCACGTCAGTGGTTACGTGAAATTAAATCCACCTTAGTAGCTAAAGGTTAAAAAAAGAGAATTTTTATTATTTTGATACGTCACATTAGCAAATATAATTGACGATTGTATTTAAAACCAATATTTAAATTTAAAAAATAAATATAATCAAATAATCAATATACACACACACATATATATATATATATATATATATATATATATATATATATATATATATATATATATATATATATATATACATGTATATTATGTGAAAATTCCAAGCCAGAAAGCCCGCTCATTGTCTGCAATAAAGGCATATCCTACCTGCATACGATTAAAAATAATATTCAGGTTGATAGGTGTCTCGTTTGGCGTAACACTAAATAATAATAAAAAACGAGTTCTATTCAAGTATTCGTTTCACCCGTAAAATTATTGAATTCACAGTCATGGCCATTATGGGTAGAACAATATAAGAATTTCTATTTCATTAAGCACAGTACATCATTACATATTTGAGAATACGGGACTATGAAATAAAAACGTTCTGTATAATAAAGCTGAAGGGTGCGAGCGCATAAACAGACGGCTGCATATTCACTTATTGATCATTCTACAAAATATTTCGATGAAAAAATCAGCAATTATTTTGCTTATTGTCATAGGATTAAACTTATATACCATATATCCTCGATGACAGAACAACTGTTCTACCGGAGTAGTCTCGGACAACCTCATGCCCCATGGAGTGATGTTATAACTATTGTTCTAATGTGGTATCAAGTAAACTAATATACCATATATCCTCGATGACAGAACAACTGCTCTACCGGAGTAGTCTCGGACAACCTCATGTCCCATGGAGTGATGTTATAACTATTGTTCTAATGTGGTATCAAGTAAAACATTTGCGTTAAAATTTAAATTGCTCGAATTCTTAGTGATCAGTCTTAAGCTTCAGATAACCAGTGAATAGTAACAACTAAAAATATTTGTGTGTACTTTATTTTATATGTTCACTAACCTTGAATGAGTCTAGGACTTTATGAACGTATATTTTTCGATGTTTTAATTTAAACTTTATTTTAAATTATAATAATGAGCTTTAACGCGTGCAACTACAAACACTCGGTTGAAAAATAGAATGGGGATGGGAGATATGGGAAATACAAACACTTTTTATAATCTTATAGATAATTTATAATTATTATTAGTCTGGGTGATAAATTATAACCCAGACTAATAATAATTATTTTGCAAATGGCCTTTACTTATAATTATTCAAATATAATTCCTTCAGCACTATGAAAATTTTATCGAAAATAATTACATCGATAAAATGTATTAAGAATGCGTATCACAGGAAATAAATTAGTCAATAATTTCTACCAACCACGATGACAGGATATTACCATGAATAATATTATCAGAATAAATTCAGTTATTCAGTTTCGAAATATGCGAAGGTTGTGTGAAAGTAAAATGGTTAATGCATAACTAAAGCCGATTTTAACGAAAAAATGTTAGTCGTACAAAACAAAAATTAATATTTACTTATTACATCAACATATATCCAAGATATTTATATGAGAAGTTAAATCAAATCAAATTCATTTTTCTTCTTCTTCTTCTTCTTAGTGTAGGCATTGTGGCCTGTTCTTAAGAGGGATTAGCCTCCTGCTATGTCGATTCCCAGCTATCGATCCATCTCTTTGGTGGTCTGCCCGGAGTTGTCTACCGTGGGGTTGGCCGTACAGTACGATGTGGGGGAGTCTGGATGGTTCCATTCTCCTCACATGCGCAAAATTAATTATTAAACTAATTTATATAAACGTTTTATTTTGGTTCTTTTCAAATTTCAATTTCAGTAGCTGAATATGGTGGACGAAAATCGTAGTTTCGTAATCGTAGCGACATTTAAAAAATGGATAAATTTCTCTGATACAACGTATTACACGAGTATCCGTACCATTTTGTATAATTAGTTTCCCAACTAGACCCATTTTTAATCATTCATGTGTTGACCACGTTTCGATTCCAAAATGTATGAATGTAGATGATTCCGGTAGGAAAATCCGGTAATAATATTTTTAATTGAAATTTCAACTTCTCTATAATACGGATCAACATCCGGTTTCGAAATGAAAAAGTCGTTCAAATTAAGGCTCAGAAGTTAATTAAAATTATCTACAGAACGTACTAATGTATCCATTTTATCGTCCACTTTTAGGTGTATCCTCCCATTACGCGAAAAACCACGACCATGACAAAGACGAAATAATAAAATGAATTGCTCTGCAAAAGAAGATAAATGGGCATAGCTCATTAAAGAGAGTATTATAGAGAGTGACCATAGATTTGGCGAAAAAAACTTTTATCTCTGATGTAGTGTCTACACATAAATAAAGTTTCATGAAAAGCGGAAATCATGAGACGGAAAATGTAACGTTTAAATTTAAGCATATCATTATTTAAATACAAATAACTGGGAATTGATCCAATAGATTTAAAATATATATATATAAATATATATATATATATATATATATATATATATATATATATATATATATATATATGTATATAAATATATATATATATATATATATATATATATATATATATATATATATATATATATATATATATATATATATATATATATATATATATATATATATATATATATATATATATATATATATATATATATATATATATATATATATATATATATATATATATATATAAGTATATAAATAAAACCAAATTTCTGTTTGAAATATTTAACCGGGATACCTAAATGCCCCCAGCGCACAGTACAGTGAAATAAATGACAAAGTAATTATCATGAATAATCCTTTACAGTTATTTTTTTTAGACTTTGTTGTGATCTATATTAAAATTTAATATTTACCGGGTCGTGATTTTAAACCAGCCGGGACATCGGGACATTGACTAAAAACCGGGTCTGCCTTGGTCAAACCAGGACGTCTGGCAAGCCTACGAGTATGAACACAGCTCATTAACGAACTTTAACATAATATTACTTCAATAGTTTTCACTAATTTCGTAACGTAAATCACAACACATGTGCAACTCGCATATTAATTGGCCATTAGTCATAACGTTTATATATGTGTAGAATAGTTTAAAGCGATAAACGTTTTAATAATATCATAATTCTCTTGGGAAAAGCATAAAGCTCGCAAATAGAAAAGAGGAAATGATTTTCAGCGGTTTTGTTTGATTCTAAAATTCATGGCTGAGTGTACAGTATTTGCCTACAACACACATAACGTACGTTGTTAGTGAACATTTCTTGCTGTAATAATTAGATGTAGGAAGTGTTTGGTAAAAGTATTTTGTATTCTAAATTGAAGCGTTGTAATTAAACGAATTAATTGATTCTACAATAGAAATATTTGTGTTCATCAGATTATCAACTATTAACAAACTAAAGAGAGTCATAGCGAGTATTATCAAATTAATCAAAACAGGGTAATATTATATTCAAAGAAAAACTCACTGTTCTTTATGAGTTTTTATTTATTGTGGTATGACATGATGAAATTTAAAAGAAAACACTTGTTTTTTATCACCTGAGTTATATTTATTTTATTTTAACGACTAGTTTACGAAGCTATGCTTCCATCTTTTAATATACCGAAACTAGTCGTTAAAATAAAATAAATATAACTAAAAAACAAGTGCTTTCTTTTAAAGTTCTTTGTGAGTGTAATGAGATAACAAAATGATGTGAAAAGATGTTAAAGAAGCTTTTTCTTTAAAAAAATACTTTTGAATAGTTAGTAAAAAAGAAACAATTTTAAAACAGACCGCTTCCAAAATTACAATGATTCTTTTCTTATCTATTGCCTCTCCATTTTTTCCTCATTTTCAAAGACTCTGTGATGATTTGACAGATTTCATGTAAAAATGGTGTATTTGTTTTTTTCCTTGACGTCGTGAAAAAAATACATCATAATTGGATTACAATTTTTTTGCACAGTTCATTAGATAGAATAATAATAAAGGAAATAGTCATTTTGATAATATCTCATTATAATAAAACAAATAATATCAGATCTTTGAATATGAAATAAAAAAATCCAATTATTATTTTATTTTAATTTAACGATGGATTATATATAATAATGGACTTTTTTAATGGCAGATGATTTTTCGCACTCCTGGAAAAGTCTGCTCGATGGGAACCAATAAATTATTTGAAGATATTTTTCACTGTTTCAAATTATAAAAAAGTCAGTTAATAGATCTGCTTAGTAAAGTAGTTGACTTTCCAGCCATAGCTTTTTCAACTTTGAAGCTATCTGCTGCGCAGTGATGGCCATCGTGTGTGAAATAATTCTGAAAAGTGTTTATTCAATCACATGCTTCTTACTTGTCATTAGCACTTCTTGACTTTTAGACGTTTCCATAACATACCTAAAGAAGCTGCAACGGATAATAAGTACGGCCAACTGCGCACTGACCATAACCGTGAGTTTTCTCTAGCTAATTTCCCGTTTCGGGCACTGTTTGGCGTCGACACCTGGATACAGTCATTGCAATGAACACAAGAGTTATTACAAAGGATCCATTATTTGTCATGTATGAGAATTTATTTTTTTACTTTCTTTACTTTAAATTCCTTTACTTTCTTGTTATTATAACAGAGTGGAGCACGTTTCGCCATGTGCAGGCCATACATACAATACAACACTTTTTTTCAATGTGGGGAGTAAAACATAGTAAACAGATACGTAAAAAAATGTGTGTTCGAAGTATTAGAGTACCTCGAACACACATTTTTAACCTCGGACCTCAGACTATGACTCAATCAAAACATAATTGCATGAGAAGATATGTGGCTGTAAGGTTCATTTTTCTTTTGAAATAATTATGTTTACACTTAAGGAAAATAATTTATGTTATGTAATAATAAACCTTAATAAACATGTGCATCAAAAAAGGGTAATCAAATATGTTTTATCATCAAAGATAATAAGAAATTTTGAAAATAAATGGTTCAGTTTTTATATCAGCAGATTTGACATCAAGACCCTTCAGTTGTAAATTATCCTTTACTACTATACATATGTCCATGCTTTACAATTCTCTGATACACAATTCATCAAGAATATTAATACATTTGATTAGCATCCCTCTAGCACTGTGCTATTCTTACATTATTATGTAATAATAGTACGGTGCAACTTAATAGTTGGGGCTACTTTCTGCAGTATTGTGATTGGCTTCCTTTTTGAGCGTAAAGGTGAAATGTATTGAATAGTGAAAACAGAGCAGTCAGCGACGCGTGCCTTCGGTGGGCAGGACCAACTCTTATTAGGAATTCCAACAAGGTGCAAAAAGCGATAGTCAACCATCAGTAGGTAATAAAAGTTAAACGTACTTCAAGGTACCGATTTTTTCAATGAATTTATTTTTAACAATATTTATTATTTTATAATATCACTGGATTATTCACCCCACGGATGAGATGTCAATGTTATAAATAGGGATCTCAACATAAACATCTATCGTCCATCCTTATATGAAATAAGATGCAAGTCTGAGCATCCCAGGGCTTACGACCTGGCATTTGGCTGGCTTCAGCGATAAGTTTTTACACTTGTGTAACGTTCACCATTGTGCCCATTATTGAACATCCATATTGCATTAATTATTGAAATCTTCATATGTGCACTGGTCTTAGAACCTTTCATATGTATATTTTTACATTTTTTGACATCTCAACATAGATGAAGTAGAATATGTAAGTCTGGGTATTTATACATAATTTATTTGCTGGGTACATATTTAACTGGGTACATAATTTATTGTTATTTACCACCAATTTTATAACACTACAGTTTCACATATATTATGTACATCATCATCATCTTCTAAAGGCAGCGCCTTGTTGTGTCAGCCACTTGTCTCTGTCAGTCGCCATCCTCTTGAGCTGCGAATAGGAGGAGACGTCCATGAGCCGCTTCAAATCCTGGAAGTATGAAGTTCTTGGGCGGCCTCTTGTTCGTTTTCCCAAGATTCTTCCTTCGAAGATGTTGCTAAGAAAGGTGCTATGTCTAATTGAGTGCCCTATTAGCTTGGCCTTCCTCTTCAAAATATGATTTATAAGCTCTCTTCTTTCTTTTACGTCCTGCAACACCTTTTCGTTGGACTTCCTTACGACCCATGATGTTTTGGTCATCTTCCTCCAAACCCACATCTCAAATGCTTCAAGCCGGTCTTTTTCGTACTTTTGGATGGTCCAGGTTTCACACCCATACAACAAAACACTCCAAACAAAAGCCTTTATGAATCCTTTTCTTACTTCAATTTTTAAATGTTTGTTTGATAGGAGGCTGTACTTTTTCATAAAAGTTTGCTTGGCTAGCGTTATCCTCTTTTTTATGTCTAGGGTACATTTATTGTTATATGTTAGCGTGCTACCCAGATAACAGAATTGATCCAACTGTTGAATTACTCTATTTCCGAGAAGTATTGTTGGATGGAGGTCAGATTGCTCTTTTTCAACGATCATTGATTTTGTTTTGGCGGCATTAATTTTCAAATGGAACTTATCCAGAGCATTAGAGAGAGTGTTTAACATGTGGTTCATGTCACTCTCGTCCTCTGCTATCAGGGCGATGTCATCAGCGAATATTATACAATGTATTTGTTGACCGTTTATTTTTACTCCATTTGTTTTTTCCTTCAACTCTTCAATGGCCTCCTCTATGAACAAATTGAATAGATAGGGTGACAGCGGACAACCCTGTCTCACACCTTTTCTTATCTTGGCTTCTTTTGAGGAACCATTAATATCTATGAGAGTGGATTGGTCCTTGTACAATTTGAGGATGGTTCTTCTGTCCTTCCAATCAATTCCTCTTTTCTTCATGACTTTAAACAAGAGGTACCAATCCACTCTATCAAAAGCCTTCTCTAAGTCTATAAAGGTCGTGTATGTTATAAGATTCACATCCAGTCGTCTTTCCAGTATCTGTCTCAGTGCCAAAATTGCCTCTCGTGTTCCCACTCCATATGTACATATATATCTATATATTCGTTTTCTGTTTCGCTTGCCGATGGTTAGGGTCCCGCTCCCCATAAATGCGGGCAGTATGGACACGGAGCACTCTATAAATATAAGGCTCTCGCGTACCGCGGCGCCGCACTACACTAACCGAGCTCGACGTCACAACTGTCGGCCCGACTAACTTCCTGTGTTATTGTTTTATTCACTTACAAATTATAACAATAATAAAACAAGTGAATTTGTTTACAAAAATGAAGATAGTTCAGGTGAGTTACTTTTATTTTTAATGTATCGTTTTTTTTTAAACTAATATTATCATTATTTCAGTTTAATGAAGCATTTATAAATGATTCGATATTCCACTGATACTACATTTATTTTTTGAAATAATATGATTTTCATAATATGTAGCAAACAGTTTTAATCTTTAAAAAATATATTTATACCATTTATTTATTTATTTATTTCTGGAATGTAATTCGTATTTTTTTATCTTTTAAGAGGTGTTACACAAAGTGAACGATGGATGATAAGCAGACTGTTTCGTTACCATACCACAGAGTTAAAAAAAAATTGATATAGAAAATATTTGTACTTTGGGTACATTTTTTTTAACCCGCTTTTTTAGTTTCTCTGACCAGATATTTGCCCTTTTAAATGACATATCCCCCTTAAAATGATTTATTTTATGTATATTTGAACAAAAATATATAAATTGTGAGATTTAAAAATAAATACCTACTGAACCAATTACTTGTACAGGAATATAACTGAATATATATATATATATATATATATATATATATATATATATATATATATATATATATATATATATATATATATATATATATATATATATATATATATATATATAAATATATATTTTGCAAAATAATAACAAAATAATTTTAACAGTAAATGGGCGTTGGCTTATAAAACAGAACTTTATGGCGCATAAATAAATATAGTGTAATCATTATTACATAGTTTCAACAAAGTTAATCAACTCAAAACACATTTTGTAACATAGTATTCACTAATCTCCTAATTATTCTTATGTCTTGCATCACCAACCGGTTTTATGATATGGGGCTACTCTAAATTGTATCAACAGGTACCGAATTATTATATAATGTAAATAAGTGCGGGTTTGTACAACTTCGCAAATTACAAATATTGTCGGAAACAAGTTGAGTGAATTTTAATAAGATGAAAGTGAAAGACCGGAGAAAAAACCGTGGGATTTTTTTGGTATCTTTGTAAAATCGAATGTAATTTCAAATGCTTATTACATACACGTTCTGTACAAAACTACCCAAATACTGTATTTACATATATATAAAAAACAACTTAAATGTGTCGAGTTCTGTGGTTAGTGTCGCGGACTCTTAAGTCAGAGTTACTCCGTTCAAACCCACTCTACCACAAGTCGATACCTTTTTCTAATAATAAGCCGCTTAGGCTCAGAGAAATAATATGAAATTGAAATATTTGTGTAA
Source organism: Brachycentrus maculatus (assembly GCF_059751285.1). NCBI lineage: Eukaryota > Metazoa > Arthropoda > Insecta > Trichoptera > Brachycentridae > Brachycentrus > Brachycentrus maculatus. The sequence goes on from NW_028281424.1 coordinate 57,738, forward strand.
ATAATAAAAACACAACCATTTCTTAAAATAAACGACTAGAGAGCATACATAGAAGGAAGTAAGTATAATGGGTGAACAAAATCTTGCAGAATGGTGAATTTAGGATTTAAAAAAACCTATAAAATAATTTAAATGTATTATATCAATAACATATATTTAAGGTTAACAATTTTTATGGGTTTTGGACTACCAAACAGCACTAAGTGCCACCTAACTGCATATAAAGCCGGTTTCCAGCATAATCGAGTTAAGGATTAACTTAAGTATGCAAAAAAGCATTTAGAAATGTTCATACTCAAGTACGACTATTCATGTACAGGTATGTACATGTACCTAAGTGCAGAATTTCCTCTTTTAAAAAATGTGGTTCTAGGATTATATCTGGTAATTTTGGCATTAAGAAATAAATTTGAACAGATTTTTTTTACGATTTGTTTGATTCAAAAGAATTTTAAAAGGTTTCTTTATAGGTACTAAGTAGTTGGTAATATTTTGTTTAATAAATTATTAGTAAAAAATCTTTAAAATCCTTCAAATTTAATATCTGACTCCTCCCTTAGGTTACCATATAGGTATTTGTAGTGCCTACATTTATTCATTGAACCCATGATTCAATAAGGAATTCGTAGCCTAAGTTTACAGTGTAATAAATAACATATAACCCACTCAAGGCTTTTAATGCAATTCACAAATGCAAAATAGATTATTATATTCAGTTTAGTTCCTGGTTTATTGTAACTGACGTTAGGCGATTTACGTTATAATTACGTTATATACAGAAAGCCATTCGGTATATTAACAAGATTATCTATTGATACTTTAAAGATACAAGTAAAAGTATAAACAACCTCTCGAGGAATTTATTTAGGTTTTGCATTATACGAGTATATCAATCTAAGGAAATCAACAATAGATTACATTCTATAAAACAAATGTTCTTTAAATATGTTGTAACTCTGTCGCAAAATGGAAAATTGCGAATAGAATGTATAGTTCTACATTATTTGAACGATACCTGAATTTTGATTAAATTTCCGCAATTGATTTCAAAGTTGTATAATGTATTCATAAACCTTGTACGAGTATGTAGGTAATAGGTGGTTAGCCGGTGACACAATCTCTAAAGGCGTCTACGCCGACGTCTTAATATATGTATTTACTTCCATCAATTATTATGCATAGAGGCTAGTGGTTTCTTGTCATTTATAGTCGAACAGTATTATTATACTAATTAGTTACTTAAATTGGCATAAAGCGACGAAAAAATACATGAATTATGAAGTTATAAGTGAAAAGGTGAATGGGGATGCTATTTTTCTAAACATAAATGTTTAGTAGATTTATATTATCCACTGACACTTCGTGATGGAATTGCATTTTTAATTTATTATTAGATTAAAACCAATATTTTTAGCTTTTCCACTTTTTTATTTGACCAGCGACCGGGTTTCGTCGTTACCGACATCATCAGACTGGTGATGTCGGTAACGACGAAACCCGGTCGCTGGTCAAATAAAAAAGTGGAAAAGCTAAAAATATTGGTTTTAATCTAATAATAAAATAAATGTTTAGTTCTACAAAAAATAATTTCCACACCAAATGTCAATGATTTTTTTAATTTTTTTTAAAGCCTTACTATAATCTGAGTATTTCGTTCCAAAAAACTATGTTTTGAGTCTTTCTGTGATAATCGCACAGATTAACACATTGTCATAAACATACATGTGTCAGTCGCGGTGAAGGGTTATAGGTACTAAAAAAATCATTATACGATCAAAACCTTGTCTGAGTTGTATATTAAGCATGGTTAATATAACTATGGATTAGGAAACTACTAGCGTTTTCAGATTATTAAAAAAAAACTGAGTGAGGAGAGTAATGAAATTTTTGAACAATTGTGTTTAAAAATGCATGACTTACAGTATATGCCTATATTGTGTATATTAGTTAGTATTCTTCACGTTCAACTTTTAATACAAATCTTTGTATGGTATTGTATTTGTTGATGATGAGTAGAATCTTTATTATTCATAAACAATAAATCTGAAAACTTTTCGAGAACAAAAGTTGTATTAGAGGAAAATAAATTAACCGTTAGGTACCTTTGTATTTAGGAGGTGTTACGTAAACAATAGAGGTTTTAAACATAAAATAATATCCATAGACATATTCATTTAAATAATCTTAAACGTCTTTCACATGTAAACAATAAATAAAGTATTATTTTTTGACATCTCATCAAAGATGAGTATTTGGACACACTCAAAATGTTGTGAATAAATAAAGTTTACTTAATTCTATGTATAAATACAAGAGAATAAATGTGGCCCGGAAGTGCGCGTCTCGACATCCGAGTGAGCTCATAGGACGTCATGTGATCCAACCAGTGAATTACAATTGTTTCAATTTAAATTAACATAAAATATATTTGGTGTAAATGAAATAAATATTATTATTATTGAGCGTTATAAACTTCAATATGTAGGCATGTATTTATTTATTTTAAAAAACATATTGATGTCTTTCTATGAATGATGAAAACGATGTATTTTCTATATTTATAAACATTCATAATCGACTCATACCTGGCAAAATATTGTTAATGCCTTTTAGTCTCTAATTCTTGGAGTGTATTTAGATCACTCCGAAATGCGCCTTTTCAGATCATGGGTATATTTATGTATTTCGAGCAGATTCACCAAAATAAAACCACATATCTTTGTACATATACATCCTCTTTTTTGGAGAGAGCTGCGTTTTTAATTTTAAGATTGTTGGTAATGTTTAGAAAATTAATTAAATTGTAAAAATACATTGTAACCATTAAAAAAAAACAAAACCGGTTCAATAATATTTCGGTGGAAAGGAAAGGAAAAACAAATATTCGTACACGCATAGTATAAAAATCTATGATGAAGCATCTATCGTTTTTATATTAATACAATTAGAGAACGAATACAATTGGAGTAAACTATAAACTTAACGAATTTATCAATTGAAGGCGCCCCGTCACCCATACTTTCAAAATCTTTCTCAAAATGTAAACACTGAAATCATCTTTCAAAAAAATTCTCATTTAAGCCAGCCAAATACCAGGTCGTAAGCCCTGGAATGCTCAGACATCTTCGTTCGTATAAAAACGACAGTTGCTTCATCTTGACACCTATAATATTGACTGTTTTTGTCCGTCCCATAATAAGTGTCTGTGTGATGAAGTTTTTCTAGAGTTCTCACGTTTTAAATCAAACTAATGAACGAACGTTAGTATATCGTTGATTATTATCTTATGTTACTCTCTTAAATCTTCACAAATGTTTAAATTATATTCATAAATACAATATGATGCTTTAAATTTGAATGTACTTTCATAATAGAAAAATATATATTTACATATACTTACGTATAATGTGTGCGAATAAAAATCTTCCAAATATATATACAGATTAAAAATATTTTTAATAGATCCTTGCAGACAAATACTAGTAAGTAAATGATTATACGGGAGATATTATCCGTGCAATGTATTTATTAGAGAGACCTATTTTCAATCTCACTTTGAAAATATTCCATAAAAATATGTAAATTATTCCATAAAACTAAGGTTCACTGTAAAAAAAAATATATTTTTAATAACGATTCCACTATTCTTTGATTTAATTTAATTTAATTTTCTTTTACAAATAAAATATACATTGGGGAGTTTATTTTTGTAAATCAATATCTTGCAATCAACTAAAAGAAAATTAGAATGAGCGGTTAAAGTTTGTGCTTTTTAGAACTGTTTGGATTTGTGGGTATAAATATATTATAATATAAAATAGTATCTGTACAAATTTAATGTACGAGTGCGTAGTGTTAGAGATAATATTATACGCACAAGTAAGAATTAGTTTTGACTTTTTAAATAAATATGCAAGACCTATCTCCATCGCAATTTACCAAAACATGGTACTAACAGAAACGCATCATTTGTATAAGAAATGTTGAAAACTAATCACACCCCTTCCCTTAGGCACACATAATAAAAAAACATAAGTATATGTTTAATCAACTAGGAATACCCAAATAATTGGCAATTTGTGCATGGCACGCTTTAGGTATTTTGAATTACACATTAAAAAATGTTATAGGCGAAGCATTTTGAAAATATTATTGCAAAAAAATGTTTTTACTGTTGTTACATTTAATTGTTAAACTGTAATGTTGAGTTCCAAGAAATAAGCACCGCCTTAATGCAATTCAATAGATGGTTGTATATTAAAAAAATTTCAGATTGCATTGTTGGCGTTGTGCGTGTGCGCGACAGCCCAGGGTCAAGTCGCCCAGAAGCGTCCGGACCCGATTCCGATCCTGAAGCAGATCAGCAAACAGAACGACGACGGGTCGTACAGCTTCGGGTACGAGGCGGGGGACGGCTCCTACAAGATCGAGACCAAGTTGCCCACTGGGGAGGTGCAGGGCAAGTACGGCTACGTGGACGACGAGGGCAAGCTGAGGGAGGTGGAGTATGGAGCGGGCAGTAAGTCCGGATTCAGGCCGCAAGGTAAACACTTCACTATAAACTATCGATTCTTTTTAACAAATACAAGTTAAGGTATTATTATTACGAATAGGGGGGGAGCTTTCTTGAATGATATTTTTTCTTACAAAAAGGAAAGTAAAGCCGAATTCATATGATGCATTTTTCATCGAGGGATCAATAGGTTAAAAAATATTTTTAACTTTTGAAAGGTGTAAGAACTTTTCACAAATATTTTTCCAGCTTTGTTATTTTCTGAGATTTCAATAACTTTATCATATTTGCAAAATTCTTGTTTTTTTTAATGCCAATATTGATGACAATTATATCGATTGTTAACGTTTAAAAAATGCTTGTTTGCTTGTTTTTTCATGCCAATTGTCAATTTGCCATGCAAATCATACTAATAAAACTGCAATCATAGAATGAAATTGTTAGTTTGAAAAACAACCGGTATATGTGTTTTCATTTGTGTAGTACATAATACAAGTTAAAAGGATTACTACAATAATAAAACTACATCGAGGAATTTTAATGAAAACCAATGGAATATTTCAACATGTTGTAAAATTGTGAGAAATAATGTGTTGCTTGTTTAATTTTTTTATTTAATATTCCAAAATTGTTTGGAAAATCATAATTACACGCAAACGAAACGAAACATGCTCACGCGTGGGAATATTTCTAGTCAGTTTTTTGTTCTTTTAAAATAAATAATTAGAACAATAATTAACATGTCTGCAAACGGAATAAAACAATTCATCGTGCGAAATACCCACCAAGTTTTTATCAATATTTAGTATGTACCTATAAATTAAATATAGTCCAGGCATGATTTTGTATTTTTCTTACGATAAAAAAGAACAATTAAAAAAACTTGCATAAGGAAGTTACATACATTGTGTTTAATCATATTACTTTCAGTTACCACAGGTTAAAATAAGACTTAATATCAATATTTAAATACTATTATCAAATGGAAATTCATTTAAAAGTGCTTTAAAAAAGCCATAACTACTGATTGCAATATGAGTTATTTGTATGAAGGTACCAATCTCAAAAAGGCGGTTTGGTGCTATATAATATAAATATGTATGCATTTATCTTTGTGGCTTTGTTTTATCATGCTAACGTCATATTCAGCCTTCATCATCAGTGCCGTTTAATATGTAGTCCTGATATGTGGGAAGGTATATGACAGGAAGGTTTCGTTTGTAATAAATTGTAATTTTATTTCGAATCGTGCCACAACTTTTAATGTCTTTATTCGTCGCTTTTATTACTATTTATTAATTTACCGAAATATAAAATTGTGTTACATTCTGTATACCGTTAAAATATTCTGTAGATAGGTATCAGCAAGATGTTACTACTGAATTATCGAAATTTGGGCTTTTCTGCTAATAAGTAGCAATTCAAATAAAACAAAAGTGAGATCCATGAGTTAAAGCATAATATTTTCCGCTGAACGCACATAACATATTTTGCATACTTTTATATGTACTTTATAGCTTGAAAGCAACGAAAAATGTATTGAAGACAATAAATAATTAAATAAATAATATTATGAGAAAAATACAATAAAAGAGATTAATAAAATTGATATTGAATTCAGTAGTTGATAATGGAAAGAAGTAATTATTTAAAATAAATAACGTTATGAACAAATTCAATAAATAAAATGTTGTGAATGATTATGAATTCATCAATAGGAAACAAGGGATTTTTTAAAATGAAATATTATTCCACTTTATGCCATTCATACAAATCAAATGGTCATATGCATATATAAATATTGCATAAAAACATTTTCTCTAAGTATCACTTATAACTTATTTAGACATTTAGAGCAAGACGAGTGTAATAATATATTGGCACACATTTTCAGTGAAACTTTGTAGTTTATTACGGCCACCTGCGATTAATTCAGTTCGTAATGAATCTATGACCATTTTACCAAAAGTTTAGTAGTACACCTATCTATTACGATATATTGCACGAACGTAATACTTTACATAAAATATGAATCAAACTATGGAAAGTGTTGCATCAATATTTAAAAAGTTACGTAACCACACGTGTTGATATATATAACATATATACATACATGCTAATGATTTGAATTACGTATTTGAATAATGCAACTGAGCTATTCGCCGACAACTTTGCTAACCACTACATTCTTTCAACGAGAGCAGGTGTGTCATGAATTGACCACGAAGTGACAGTCTATAACCTTGATACTAGCGTTCCGCAAAAAATGCCACCAATTACTCGAGCAATCTACAAACAAAACACTTAAGATATAATATTATATTTTACATATTATCATATTTTAACATGCATAAAATATAAGCCCGAATAGCTAATATTAAATATTAATAAAAAACTTAGTAACTCTTGACTTGATCATGACGATATTTGTCATTGAAATATATATTTTTTTAATACAGGAAATGGTATCAACGTCCCTCCTCCGTCAATCACAAACGATGTCAGACCGGGACCGCTCGCCGAAGGAGAAGAAGACGACGGCCAGTACAGAGAGGATCCCAGCATCTACGACTCCAAGGACTACAAGGCCAGCCGGCCCGCCCTGAAGGCCTCTCGCCGTCCCGCGTTCACCGCCTCCCCGCCGCAGCCGGCCTTCAGGCAGCCCGCCGAGCGCCAGCAGGTCGCCACCTACCAGCCGCAGTACTCCGGCTACCAGCAGCCGCAGACCTACCAAGAGCCGGAAGTAGTGACGTACCAACAACCGCAAACCTACCAACGACCTCAAACTTTCAGTTTCCGTCAGAATCTCCCCAGTTTCAACAACTACCAACAGCCTTCCCAGAACTTGGATTATCAAGATTACCAGCCCGCGCAGCAATCTTTCTCCCTCTTCCAATCCCCATCCTTCCAACAGGCCGGAAGGACTTACAACCACCAACAGTATCAACAGCCGCAAGCTTACCAACAACCTCGAGTGTATCAACAGCCGCAAACATATCAACAACCGCAGACGTATCAACAGCCTCAGTATTCGGCCTTCAACCTACACCCGTCTGTTAAGAATTTCGACATCGGAACCGGATCTTACAGCATTAACTATTCCGGAAGATGAAGTCCTCGCTTGACGAAACCGCCATGTAAATAATTATGCTTAATATTGTATATTTCTAATGAGTATGTTTTTACGCCGATCGCTGTCTGCTCAGGGGTCGAATATTATTAAAGATCATTGAATAGTTTTATTATAGTTTTAAATAACTCGAGTCATGATTTGTCGAATGTAATTTACTTACACGTACTGAAACAACGATTTTTATGTATATAATGTACAAAAAAATAAACGAACCTCAAAACTATTTAAATAGTTAATAAACCATAATCCTCTCGTTATTTACATTGCCCACTAACTCCTTTATCCTACACAAAGATTTAGAAAAAGGTAATCACAAGAATATCTTCCTTTTCGAAGTTAAAAGTTTGTTTCAAATAATGATAATGTTAGTAGGTATGTATAACAACAGAAACGAACACTTCCATTTGTATATTGACATATATCCAGATTGACATATATATATCCAGAAACAATTACGAATTTGGATATCGAAATAAAGATTTGGGGTGACCTGGCATAGCATGCCACATGTGCAACATTCACCATTCTACCCACGGTTGACAACCACCCCACTCAAATTTTTGGAACTTTTATATTGATTTTTAATCTCATGACACTTTACATGTGAGTTCACTGGAGCCATCTCTGGTTGAATAGGGAAAGCTTTTAATTAGCAGATAACCTTTTTATTTGGATGAATACAAGATTGGAACCCCTGGTCATAAACCTTAAGCCCTGTAAATACCTGGACTTCCATATTCACCTATGTTGAGATCTAAAAAATGAAAAATAAATCTTAAGTGGAGAAAATCCAGATTTGTGAACAAGTATTTCGACACACTCAAAATGTTGTGTTGTGGGATTATAGATATTTACTCGTAAATCCCTAATTATATAATACTATTGTACATGTATGTAAGTGTTGACTGCATTGCTTAAAGCTTAAAGAATCAATTGATAATTTTTTTAATTCAATCATCTGCATAACACGTTACACGCATTTGCGTTTTTGAATTTGCACATAATTTATAAATATACACATATTATATTATGTTGACAAAACCATACAGTCCTTTTTCGAGAGTAAAATAGTTTCAAATGATAATTTTCTGATTCAAAACAACACTTATTTTTATATCAGCTCAAAGAGCATTTAACTTTTCTACATCTTTCGATGTATAAAAATATTAAACTGAAATATTGCACGAGTTTTCAATCATGCAATATTTCAGTTTAACATTTTTCGTATATTATAGCTTACGAATGCAAAATAAAATAGTAGAAGTTTAACATTAAAAATTACTTTTTGATGTAATTTAATCATGGTCTTTAATAACAATTGTTTGAGAATGGTCCTTGATCCTTCCTTAGTGATAAGGTTAGTGAAATAAAAATGCACGGTTCTTCATACGAAGCATTTGTGGTTTCAGTGGTATTCCAAGAATCTTCGTATTGATATTTGAAAATAAAAATTATATTATTATTATTGTGTCTAAGGCAATTCCGCCTTACCTTTCATTTTCATTATCACAACAGATTATTGCAGTGTATATTTCATTAATAGTCCGAATGAATGTCAAAAGAAACTACGTACAAAAGAAACTGGGTATGTTTCGAGGACAAAGTGAAACAAGATCAACATTCTTGCCGCGAACGCTGTCATTGCGCAAAGGACATTACCGCTAACCGCCCAATACCAGTACTGGAAGTTGCGATAGTTTGGATTTGATCAATTTCATTGTGATCTGAATACGAAAACATGGTAATCGATCGGTTGATAAGAGTGCTGTTAGTAGATTACTAAACTTACAAGTGTTGCGTGCATCTCCTTCACTTAATCCCAATTAACTTACGCTTATATGTGTAAGGTACGTCATATGAACACGCTACAAATAATTTAATAAAATAATGCAATGTATAAGAAATATGAAGGCATGAATTGGTTATACAAATTTCATTAATTGCTTCGGCGTTCACTTTGTAGTCCATTTTTAAGTTCAGTTTTACTTAGTAAATATTAATTACCCAAAAGTGGTATTTCCTAAGTAAAACCTTAATTAAACATTTATAAATTTCGCCTCATACTAGACAAAAATAAGAAAGATTTTTTTTAAAGTTATGCGTTTTCAACAATAACGGAATCTTGAACCGGAAAAATTAAATGGTTTATAACAGCGATTTATGATTTTTTAATGTCAATATTCATGTGTAGAACCTATCGCTCACTCCTTTCAAGAACGTCATAAATCAAAAAACTTGATTTTTCAGGAGAACGTTTTTAAAGTTTAAAAATATAACACAATATATTAAAAATAAATATCAAGCCACTTATTGAACTTTTTACTGAACAGATCTTTTTAGTTAAAACCTGAGGGTTTTTTCTCCATTTGAAAAAAATTTAGTATATTTAAAAAAATAATTAAACAATGCCTTTTCTTCAAAATTCAAAAACAACATTTTCTGTCCTGTAGCGGGTAAATATTAAGTTTAAAAAATGCCTCTTTTGCTGGGATATAGAACATTTTCTGGGCATTCCGAAAACATGCACAACTGAAAATTGTCGATTTTTGATTTATGACGTTCTTGAAAGGAGTGAGCGCTATGTCAAACCAGTAGCATTTGAATGTAATAAAATATGACTATAATTACAATTATATATGGCTAGATGATCGGTCAGATTTATGTGTCCGTCCAAGGTAACTCAGATTCTCAAATTACTGTATCTGCTTCAAATTTGAATAGAAAAATATTGGAATACATAGTAGATTTTCTAGATCTATAACGATAGATATATTTATTAGGTGAGATATTTAAATGTATGCATAAAGATATACATATATTTATGTATATGTATATATATATACATATATATATATATATATATATATATATATATATATATATATATATATATATATATATATATATATATATATATATATATATATATATAAAAATATATATATATATATACATAAATATATATATATATATGGAAATTAAACAAAATTTTAAAACAATATGTGTTATTGTAATCTATTTTCTACTATATTTTTCTAAGTTTTGCAGTATTTTATTTCAATAATTAATAATCTTTAAATAATCACTGAAACTCATAATCCCTATTAGAATATACTTTTCACTTAGTTGGTTGAAAATGCTCTATTGTTTGAGTTACTGTGATACTCTGACTATAATGAACTAAACTTAAGTTAGTTCAACGAGGTAGCATGGAATATATGATTCAATATGAAATGTCGTTGGACTAGTTTGGTGTCAGGACTTGAACGATTTAAGCAACCTTCTGAACCGTATCCTGTTTGTCCTGTACTTCTTACATTAGCTATAGTATTAAGACCTTGCGTAGATGAGGTCATGTCCCGCCCCCATTTTACTGATTATTATTTCATTTCATATATCGCAACATACATAGCTCGAAGGAAAAAACTAATAGTTTTTCGTAAAATATATTAAATACTGTGAAGACCATTAAATGAAGTGATTAAGTGAGTACCAATGCAAAAAGGATGACAAAAATGTGCAGAACTCTTTCGTAACGAGTTAGTTATAAACATAATACAAGCTAAATAAAAATAACAGCTCCAAGTATACAATGTACAGTACGCTCATTCTAGAAGAGCAAAAAACGCGCGGACAAGCAGCAAACTCCTTTTTTAAAATTGTTATATACGAGTACTATCTGACTTAATACGATCAAATTACTATTTTGAAACAATAATATCGCAAACCATGAGAATGATAAACATAAATGTAGAATATTAATTAAGAGAGAATAATTTTGAATGTATGATTGTAAAAATTACATTTTTCGTGATACTAAATTATGGTTACATACTTGATTTAATTTAGAGCTAAATGCATACCCGAAAATGTCAGTCTTTTATTTTCTTGTATACTTATAAGGTAAAACAATGTAACATACTTATCATAAATTTAAATAATAATATATATAGATTAATATGTGATTTAAAAAAAACAACAGGATATGCCATAAGTAAAAAGAGAGATAGACATTTATACAGAAATATATTATTTTTTGACATCTCATCAAAGATGAAGAAGAATATGGAAGTCTAAGCATTTACGGGGCTAACGACCGTCATAGGCTGGTTTAAGTAATCACTTTACACACGTGTAACATTCACCAATTCTACCCATTATTGACAACCACACTACTCATATTCTTGGAAATTCTATTTATATCAACCAATTTTGAAACATTGTTCTTGAATCACTAGAACTTCAATAGAGACATCTATTGGTGAGCCTGTGACGGTCGTCAGCCCCGTGAATGCCCAGACTTTTATAATCTTCTTCATCTTTGTTGAGATATCAAAAAATAATATGAAAAATACTCCTTTAATTGGAGATAATCCAGATTTGTGAACAAGTACTTGGACACACTCAAAACGTTATAAAGAAATATAACTAAAAGTTTTGAAAAATACTTCATACATTTGAGCATATGTATTTTATTCAATATAGATCAAGGTAGGAGCTTTGGGTGAAATGCTTTAATGGTGTATGCGAATGAAAATGAAGATGGAATAGAAGTTAGAAAATGAAGATTATAACAATGACTAGGATACTCATGGATGCGTATCCGTACTCGTACAAGTTTGTGTAAGTTATACATCGCTGATGTGTACGATGCTGATAAGATCACACGCCATATTCTTATTAAAATTTGCGCTTCCAAAACCAATAATTGTTTTGAATGGTGGATTATATTATGTATATTATCAAGAAATTGGTTATTCTCTTTGCGTAATGAACATGGAAAGTTGTCACGCATTAGGAATCGGATTACAGAGTATAGTTGTTTATATTACCTACTCGTGCCAGTGCCAGTAAAGAGGTGTTGTGTTGGATTGCTTTCATTGTACTGTCTCACTAAGCGAAACCTCATTCATCAATATTTATCAATCACAAAATGAAGTTCACAGGATTTTTTTATTACACTGATAAATGTATATATATATATGTATATATATATATATATATATATATATATATATATATATATATATATATATATATATATATATATACAATATATATATATATATATATATATATATATATATATATATATATATATATATATATATATATATATATATATATATATATATATATATATATACAAATACATTTCCTTAAACACACGCAGCCATTCTAATGACTTTGATTATACGTTATTAATATACAGCTCCATTTCAATTCAATTCAGAAAAAATAATAATTTACACAATTTAAAGATTTGTATTACGATTATAACCTAGTCGACGATGTCAAAATTTAATAAATTCCGTTAATTTATTTGGCAGTCACTTCGTGGTAAAATCTATCCATATGAAATTAAATTTAATTAAAAAAATAGTGGTATTTATTTACTAAGTAAAATTTTTAGTTAAAAATTAAAAAATATATTTGTTTATTTTAATTTTTTTATTTTAAATATATTTTTAAAGCACATTGTTGATGTATTATTAAAAAAATATTGACCTCAACAACTTTTTGCTTTAACAAATCATTTCAAAATGAAGTTTTAATATTAGGTACATTACATGAATTTTTGGAAAATCCTTTTCTCAAGTGTGAAATATAAAACTAATTCATATTCAAAACCTTAAATTTACTTAATTTAATTACCAGAAAGATTATTTGAAAGTAACAGTTAAGTATCTTTGAGGTGATATGTTACTTATATTAAAATGTATTATATAAATTAAATACTTTTATTACTTAGTATGTTTATAAGATATGTAAGATGAATCGATAGTCAATATAGCATAATCTCTCCTCGATATAAGAAGTTTAAAAATTTCCTAATTTTTTCGTCAGTATTAACACTATTGGTAAAGTTGAGACGAGTTGAGTGTATGGACACCGTGCTCCAGATTTAAAAAGCAGCCGCCGATAAGGTGGGTCTAGTTATTACGCACGCGGTCTGCTCCATTACTCAATGCTAGCAACAGGTCGCACAGAGGAGCTCATTACATTTCTGAATGCACTGTAATAAAAACTGATGACTTTATTTGTTTTACTCTATTTTTATACTCACTTATACGTTCCACGTGTCCAAACCACCTCAACACATCTTCCTTAATTTTATCGATAGTGCTTATCTCAGCCTTTCACTCTTTCACCATTCGAACACATACATCGTTTTGCCGCACATTCATCTGAGGCATAGCATTTCGGCTGCATTCAGTCTACTTTAATCTATTTTTTTGACTTTTCATCCTTTTTTATGATAACAAAATGTAATAAAAAATGTTGGTTGCTAAAAATAAGTGTTTTTAAAAGTTTACTTATTTATTGATAGAAATTAATCGAAAAAATATAAGGTTGACTTATTATCAAGTATATATAACTTGTATAACTGAGTAAAAATTGTTGAATTCATAAAATAACTTTACTTGAAAATGTTTCTGTTTATTTTTATTACAATATGTGACATGATCCACAGTGCGACTGGGTTGGGCGCTGTCAGGAAAGGCCTTGCACATTCCGGCGCCGGGCGAGATCAACTACTCACGGTAACGGCATCGAACATCTAGTTAACTATAACGTAGGCAAAATATCGTATTAATATCATTTTAGAAACATGATAGACATAAGGTTACATTCAAACGCTCATCAAACTAACCGGGCTATACGTATCTCACACACAGATAAAGATAATTGATGAAAATTTACGTAGTTTTAGTTAACCTTAACTAGCGGAAATATAACATATTTTTTTATACTTAAACTCTGGTTTTAACTAAGCTTAAACTAAAACAAAAACTAATGAAGTTATGCACATAGCACAATTCAAATACATATACATATTTAGTATGATAAACGGGTTTGATGTAGTCGTATTCACCCTCCCGCACGACAAATTATATCTCTCAATCCATTCATCCTTTTTGCCTAATCATAAATTTTATTTTTTCGTCATTTATAGTCCTAATAATTGTGTGCTTATTTTCTAAAGTATTTGTTGGCTCTTAAGAAATTTTGGTCATTATTATCAATATTGGATTGGATGGGGATTGTTATGCAAATTTCATTCATACCTGTCGATAAATAATTAAAATATAAATATTAGATTCATTACTAGGTAGGTTACCTATTATTTATCTAACCTACTATATTTTAAAAAGTGTTGTATTTATATTTTAATATTTTCTACGTGATCAAATGATTCTATAAGAGGGATAAAATAGACATCGATCAACAGAAGTTAGTGGGTTGAATTACTCGCATCGACTTGATGGTTAATATAAATTATTATTATTAAACCCTTATCCGCACCCCAATGGTGCATAGGGCACTGTGTCATATTAACGCAGTGTTATCTTGATCGTTTACATATGAAGGAAAGGTGATCAGCCCTCCGCTTCAGGTACCAGTCCATGGTAATATTGAATAAATTACAGTGAAAAAATCACTTATATTTATTTTACCCCCCTTGGGAATCGAACCCGGGACCTCCAGAACGGTAGCCGAGCGTGCTGACCATTACACTACGGAGGCGGACAATAATATTAATTACATTTAATATAAATTACATTGAAAAAAGGAAAAAATGTTCATTCGAACATTGACAATTTTTTTAGAAGTCGCTTACCTCCACCCAAATGTCGTATTTATTCATAAAACATAAATATAATGTCATCGATAATTTCAGGTTAGTGCAATAAAACTTGATGTACTTCAAAAATATCAAGACAATTTCGACCCCGATACCAATAAATTGAATTAAATAATGGGAGTTGAACCTGTTCTACTCTAAAAATAGGCGCTCAAGAGTAACTTGTTATTCGTTACTGTAATGAGAATAAATGTTATATACAATAAATTCAAATACACGTATACATATTTGTATTTACATAAAATGTGTGTCATGCTAAAACGAATATTGTATAAAATGTATGAAATAAATCTCAACATTTCAATAAAGATATGGGAGAAATTTCACGCTTTAAATGTACGAGTGGTGAAGAAGAATTATACCTTTTACAATTTTACATGTTAACGTTCCATAACGTACCTGTACATATGTATATATCGTAATCATACAGGAGAAAGTGACCAAGTGCTTTTTTTTTTATAAAAACGTGATTTTTGAATATTTGACATTTTACTAGCTTTATATTGCCCTGAAAAAATCCCAAAGCGATTTTAAACTTGGAAGTAGAATAAATTGACTTGTTAAAAATGACTAACTGTATTGATGTTTATTTTCTTGCCAAGCAAAAGTGACTTAAAGGCCCTCCTGAACATTTTACAATCTGTTGGTTGGTCACTTTCTCCTGTACGACTACAATATGTCTGTACTTACCTCACCGCCATATCATCCCGTCTTTGGATTATCTTCCTCTCTATTCTACACCTTATTGCTATGTTCTTATTGTTTTCATCTATTAACAAATTTCATCGATCCACAATATTGTAAAATTATAAAATTATTCAACGGTAATATCTTCGGCATATTCATGACTGCCAGAATTCCATAATATTTGGAGCGTGCAGTAATTTACGCATACCTCAGAATATAATAAATACTTATTCATACTAAATATGATATTGACATTAGCAGTGACTGAGTTACCGGTTGATCACTTAAAATATGAATAATATAAATTAAAAGATTGTGAATTTAATAAGCTTCCGTAAAACCTTGAATACTTCCCTCATATTAAAAACAAAGTTATGCCTGTGTTCAGTTTATAGAAATCAACATTATTTTTAGTTTGAAAAATATTAAATACGACCTCTGTCGATGAATTATACAACCAAAATTATATTTGAAAGAGAAAGAACTGGGACGAAAAAGAGGAACTGGGATAATGTAACGTGCTCTAATAAGTGGTGGAGATGTTTTAGATAAAAAAAAAACAGAATTTTGCGTGTACGTTTCACGACCAGAAAAAATGTATGAAAAGGTAACTAGAAAATAATACGAAGCATGTTGTACAAAAGCGGAGCAATCAATAAATTAATCCGAGCATTTACTGCTCTTATATTTGAGTCTTATACTGGTCATGCTGCTCTCGTAGGAGGGCGTAAAAGAGGGAGCATAAGACTCATTTGGGTATTGCATTCTGATTTATAATATCAATGGTATAAAATAGGGTTTTGTAAAGTAATCAAGTTTCATTTTGTAATTGTACGAAATTGTAGAACAGATGTAGGCTACTAGTTTGGAAGATTTGTAACAAATAATATCGAGAGTTTACCATGTATACATGAATATGTATTAATACGTGAAAGGAAGAAAGAAGTTAAAAAATTCAAAATCCATACCTAGAAATATATTATATTTTGAAGGGATGAGAAAGTGCATAACGATATTCAGAGGATAGTGAATGCAGAAAGAAGAATAAATAGTGCTTGTATTATAGGGGATGTTTATAAAGGTTATTTATTGGAAGCTAATCTGTCGAGACATATTGTAGTGATTGTGTCAACACTAATGCATATAAGCGAAAAATGGAATTGGTAAAAGATATATGAAATTCGAGTGAATATCTAATCCAACATATAAGAAAACCGACATAAAACACGCTTCTAGGCTGTTTGAACATACATAGATAAGTAAATAATGAGTAAGTGACTGTGAATGAGAGAATAAAATGTGGACGACCAAGAAAGATTGTCACTAACAAATTTCAAAAATAATTAATACTATATATATATATATATATATATATATATATATATATATATATATATATATATATATATATATATATATATATATATATATATATATATATATATATATATATATATATATATATATATATATATATATATATATATATATATATATATATATATATATATATATATATATATATATATATATATATATATATATATATATATATATATATATATATATATATATATATATATATACATATATATATATATATATATATATTTATACTATAAATAAAACTTAATATATGGTACATATTGAATGATGTTTTATCCACCGTGTAGGCAGGTTGATAACTCTAGTGATTAGTCTAGAAACTTTCAATATACATAATAACTGAGCCTTTAAGCGACACTAGGTGACCTTGTCGTCCAGACGCTTATTAACTTAATATTTCAATACTATGTACTTTACTCTTGTGTATAGCAACATGACAGTTCTACTGCCGGATTTAGGTACGAGTAACAAAAACTAGACCGACAGGAAATGCAATAATGATTGTCTGGATTGACATGTGGACATATTAAATTCATATTTTCGATCGAACTCCATATGGTAATTAGAAAACTGCTGCATAACGTGTAAACTCGCCCCCTCCCTTCTGCAGCGCCTAAACTTTTCGTCAGTTGAGGATGTGGACATAATCTTTTTCCCTCAACATGTTGCACTTTCGAAGCGCAGCAACAAAAGTCATTACCATCCCACCGAGGAAGAACCATCTCCTCCTTCCGGAAACTCCGCGACAAGAGTACGAAGATGACACTGTCGAGGGTGAATAGGTAGTCCATATACATGGGACAACAAATGTTTCTAACGTTATGTACCAACTCGTGCCTGATGCCCAACAACCATCGACATGGATTAACCAGCTCATCTAAATGTCTCGAACCTTCAAGTACTTGGGAGTGTACAATATATAAAATGTCAACCTTCAAAAAGAACTGGGAGTGCATTAATAGTTTAAAGGCTGTCTAGATATCGGAAGAGATTTGATTTCAGGTTAGGCCATGTACTTCGCATGCCTCCCGATAGTCGCTTTCAAACTTGACTCTTTTACAGGATGTCAGGTTCTTGCTGCCCGGGACGTCCACTGCTGACAATTCATCGGCAGTTATCGTCTGAACTACGGACGCGGACTTGACTTGACTGAGGGACCAAAAGAGAGCTGACAGTGAAAAAAAGGTACCAATATATTTAGAATATTAAGAAATTTAACATAAAAATGTGAAAAAAATAAGACAACATAATAACATACGTGTACCTACCATTATTATAAAATCCACAAATATTTTATCCATATCTATCAGCGGTTCCCAACCAAGAGTAAGCACTTTGTCATTTTAGAGGTCATAAATAATTTTATAATAAAATCAATAAGACCTTTATTTTAAAGAGAAAAAAATGTGTTTTTATTATTTACAAAATAACTTCAATTTCATACAATTTCTGTAAGCCTAAGCGGCTCATTATTAAAAATATGTATCAAGTTGTGGTAGAGTGGGTTCGAACCCAGAAACTCTGACTCAAGAGTCCACGACACTAACCACGGGACCACAACCCGACACGAAGATGAGAATATTATCTTGATGTTAGCTTGGCTAATACAAAGTAATGTTAAAAGACAGACGTTTATTGATTCGGCACATTAATATAATCTTTGATGAATGAATCCTGCAATGAATATTTATGAATCCTGCATACTGCCAGTGAGCACAAAGTACGTATGCACTAGACACTATGGCTCTGACAAAGAGAAATACAGAAAAGCTCAAGTGCACACAGCGATCCATGGAAAGATCCATGCTTGGTTTTAGCCTGAAGATAATATTTAAAAAGGATCGCGTGGGGAAACTCACATGGCAGTGGGCAGAACTTATTGCAAGACAGAACCCCACAAGATGGACCCCAATAATTCTAAGATGGAGACCTTGGGAGAACAAAAGAGGTGTCGGAAGATGCCAAAAGAGATGGTCTGACGACATTGTCGCTGTGGGGGGTAAAAACTGGCTGCAAGCAGCAACCAACTGCAGGAAATGGAAAGGAAAGGAAGTGGTCTATATCCAGCAGGGGAGGTCAGAGGGCTCATAAAGAAGAAGAAGAATATGATGTTGAAAATTTATCAATATTTATGCATGTTTGTAATATTTTTTTCTTATACTTTTTATGAAAATTTGTTCAAAAATATGTTCTGCTAAAGAAACATTAATACTACTATTTAAAAACAAAAAATGTATGTAAATGTTGATATATGTATTATAAGTCATATCATGAAATCATCAACTCGATGAAAATAATAAAATGATTTTGTAAGAAAATTAAGAATATTTTTAAAATGAAAATTTAGTATTTCGAATTCTAAAAATTACATTTGTATATTAATTAGTAAATAAGTAAGTAAATGTTATTTGATGAGTCGTTTCCGCTAATTTACTATCTCGTATGCAGTAATGCATTTCGGCACGTTACATTATTTAAATTAGAGTTGGCTGCACAGTAATAAGTCCTTACAACAAGTAATGCTCAAAGCCAAAGTGAAAGGGATAATATTACTATAGGAACAAAGTTGGTCAGTATAAAACAAGTCGAATTCGGCTCGGCGGACTGATAATAGTTCTCGCGTCCAGCATGATTGGGTTAATAATACTGGTTAGCTTATTTCTCTACCTCAAACTAAATACCATATGCTTCCTTTTCTGAAACAATGCGATACGTAATCTTACGGTGGGTCTTTACCTTGGAACTCGAGACAATCTTTGTGCAGTTCGAACGACATCTACCCTATAATTGTATAAGTTCTACGGTGTTCATTTTGTGTTATGTGCTTCTTTTTTTAACGAGTGATTAATTTTAACTGAAGTTCTTGTCATAATTGCGTTAATAACATTATTTTTTTATAAACACATCATGTGAATTTGTTGTGTGTGATTTAAGGGCAGTTAGATGTTATGTGTCAATAAACTTCAAAATAAATGTGTTCTTGAGAATAAAACCAGTGAAAAAAGAAAATAAATAAATATTTAATTGTGTTTTTTGTTGCAAAACTGAAATTCAACCCCCTAATCAAATATACACATATTTTATTTTATTGAAAAAACCAGCTAAAAAATTATTCCTTTTCGAAAGGCAAAAATATACAAATTATTAAAATAGCTTCAGCTACCACATTTCTTTTTTATTTGCAAATTTTAGTTACATTTTTTTTGTTTTACGGTAATCAGCACACATGTTTAGCTAGTGATTCCCGCCAATTAACCAATGTTGGCTTACTAACCTGATCAATTTGTTACCACATAAGAGACTTCAACGTTTTTCACTCTGGAAGAGTGTTTTTGCCAACTAAATACAATAATGAAAGGCAATATTTGTAGTTTACGAAATGAATTCATAACCCTTGGCTATTATATATTTTTATATCACTTTTCAGGGGCTTGCGAGCATTTCCCTTCTCGCTTCTGGACAGGAATATGCTCAGGAGAGGTCCTCCAGAGGATTCAGTTATGACGATGAAGAAGCTTATGAGAAGCCCACCGCAGCACCAGTAACCCCTGTACCAATTTTGAAGCAAATCAATACGTAAGTTTATAATCGCTTTTATTCTAAACTACGTTTCAATATCATAACATGACCTGATTTTTGCATAATATGTGGTATTTTAACAATAAAATAGGGTTGATCATCATTTTGATAACTTAAAAAAAAATCTTCATTATATAATTGCTTAATTAAGAATACAATATTTCGTATTCTAAAAAAAGGTTAAACGGTGTTATCTTTCAAATTAAGGAAACTCTGTTATCTATGTTTTTATATAAAATAACATTTTTAAGCATTTGCAGTACTTAAAATATTTTTTATGTCGATAGCAATATTTTAATTTTAATTACAATAATTATATAATATGCAATACGTATCTTCAAGTAACGCATATGTGTGTGTGTGTGTGTGTGTGTAAAAGTTTTTAAAATATCTGAAATATATTTGAAAAGAAAAAAAACTCTGAGTTGAGTTAATAGCAAATTGTTAGAGCAATTGTATAGTTCCTTATTTTTAAATATTGTTTGGTTGTGATTTTTTCTACCATATCCTATCGGTAAATTCAAATTGACATAGTATTAATGCTGTTTTAAAGTTTTCAATTTCGAGTGATATGAAACATGTGACATTTAAGGAGAATACGAGATTGTCTTGTTTGATTTATATTGCTAAACTAGTTAATCAAATGTTGAATTAATAATAAAATAAAAAAAGTGAGCAAAACTTGTTTATTTTTAGGAATCTGCTATGTATTGTGTGACTCCTACTTCAGTGTGTTCCTATATATTTATTTTCTTATGTGATATATATTTTCTTAATCTATGTGGCCTCGGATATTGACTTGGACATTCAGAACAGCTTTCATCTTACATTACTATGTCGAAATATCCTTTGTAATGCCAACAACTGCTATTAGCAAGTGGAATTGTTAATGTATATTTTTAGAACATATTTAATTGTTATAATCACTCTTGTTTTGACCTTCCTCGTTTTCCATGAATGAATTATAACTATCTTTTACATTTTTATTTAAAAAAATAAGTATGATCCATATGAAACTATATATATATATATATATATATATATATATATATATATATATATATATATATATATATATATATATATATATATATATATATATATATATATATATAAATACATAAATAACAACGTATTCAGTTTTTTTATGACAAAAAAAATCTAATATTAATTTATACTCGTATGACGTTGTTTCATTTAACATATTGAAAAGAGTTATTCTCCTTGTAACCCTGAAACAACTGTCCCTACAAAAATTAAATGTATAGATTTCTGTGATATTCTTCTACACTGAGAGTAAAACTTTTTTATCCTAGCTTTCTTTTTAACACATCCTTCAAGCTCTGACCCCATGTTCCGAATATTATTATGGTGAAAACAATATTATTTTCACTTTGACACAAATAATATTTTCTTTTGCATTATTAATAATATTTGCAATTTTGAATACGTAGTGTTAATGACGTGGTGCTACTTTAAAATAGAAATAACATTTTGACGGAGTGAGGAATGATATCTGCGGTCTCAGAATCGAGGTCGGCAATATTAGGTGCCACGAAAAGGCAATACTGAAATCGAAAATACGATATTTTTTTACAGAGAAATTAAATCGGAAATAACGTAAAGGAATTAATCACCATATATTCGTTGAAAGGAAATATTAGATATCGTTCACTCCTTTCAAGAACGTAATAAATCAAAATACTTGATTTTTCAGGTGAACGTTTTTAATGTTTAAAAATATAATACAATGTCTTAAAAATCAAGCCACTTATTGAACTTTTTATTGTGCAGCAGATCTTTTTAGATAAAACCTGAAGGTTTTTTTCTCCATTTGAAAAATATTTAGTTTATTGAAAAAAAAATTAAACAATACCTTTTCTTCAAAATGCAAAAACAACACATTCTGCCCTGTAGCTGGTAAATATTAAGTTTAAAATATGCCTCTTTTGCTGGGATATATAACATTTTCTGGGCATTCCAAAAACATGCATAGCTGAAAATTGACGGTTTTTGATTTATGACGTTCTTGAAAGGAGTGAGCGTTATTTGAAAACGTTAGGTCATTCAATAGTATGTATTGTTTAATGAAATAACAGCGATCACAAAATGCGTGGAAATTAATAAAATATCAGAAAATACAAAATTAAATTTGTAGATGATGAAAACTGTATGACATTATTTTTAGACGTAATGACGATGGATCTTACACGTATGGATTTGAAGCTGCCGATGGCTCCTTCAAGATCGAGACGAAGGAAGCTTCTGGAGAAGTAAGGGGAAAGTACGGATACACCGACGCCACTGGAAAGGTAGCACATGTTTTAAATTTGGTTTGAAATACCATTTGAATATTTTTGTTAACAACATTTAGAGTGTGTCCAAATATGTAGGTACTTGCTCACAAAACTGGCTTTTCCATTTAGGAGTTCTTTTTTACTTTTTTTGACTTGTCAACATAATAGATGAAGCAGAATATGTAAGTCTAGGTATTTACATTTTTGTTAACCTTTAAATTTTCTATACCAAAATAATAATATACATAATTTAGCTACGCATCTCTCGGTAGTTATCTCTCTAAACCTCATCGATATTAATGAAAAACTCATACTTTTTTACAAACTTAATATTTGTTTAATTTTTAAATTAAAGTCAACTAAATCCATCAGCTTTAATACAAAACATCCAACACTTCACTTTCAAAAAAAATGTCTTTTATTTATGTTTATTCTTTAAGTATTTCGTACAGCATGCATAATGTAATAACACATAATTTATTCACTGCTGCTATTTATCCGCCTCCGTAGTGTAGGGGTTAGAGCGTTTAGCTACCTAGCTTGAAGCTTCAGGTTGGATTCCCAAGAGGGGGGTCAAAATATATTTCAGTGATGCCCGTATTTCAATACCTTGCCATCATGTCAGTAACAATTAAGTGTTAGTAGAACAGTACCCTATGTGTTAGGTGCAGATAAGCGTTATAAGAAAAAATATCTCTAAAATGTAGATGATCTTTTACCGAATTATAGATTAGGAAAAACATAGTATATATGAAGTAAAAAACTGAGATAACTGAAAACATTTAAAAAAATTATGATGACGTAAATATCCTGAAACGTTAATTGTTAAGGGAAATTAACAACAATTTATGATTATTTAGTATCTATATGCAGGTGTCTCAAATTGAAATAAAACATTCGTTTTATACTAAAGAAGGAAGTCAGAAGATTAGAAGAGTGGAAGTCTGAGCATTCTAGAGCTAACGACTTGGCATTTTTTAGCTTGTTTAGGTGATTACTTTATACACTTGTAAAACATTCTCCAATATGCCAATTATTATTGTTATTTCAGGTTCTCTCTTCTAAAAATATATCGCTCACTCCTTTCAAGAACGTCATAAATCAAAAAACTTGATTTTTCAGGAAAACGTTTTTAATGTTTAAAAATATAATACAATGTATTATAAATAAATATCAAGCCACTTATTGAACTATTTACTGTACAACGGATATTTTTGGGTTAAACTCGAAGGTTTTTTCTCCATTTGAAAAATATTAAGTTTATTTAAAAAATAATTAAACAATACATTTTCTTAAAAATGCAAAAAACAACACTTTCTGCCCTGTAGCGGGTAAATATTAAGTTAAAAATATGCCTCTTTTGCTGGGATATAGTACATTTTCTGGACATTCCGAAAACATGCACAGCAAAAAATTGACGATTTTTGATTTATGACGTTCTTGAAAGGAGTGAGCGATATGTCAACTAATCCAGAATGATTCTCATCCATATTCATTAGAGTAACCTATATATATATACTTCACAAACTTCTAAACTGGTGACGCCACTATCATCAAACCTTCAAATCTATTAAATGACTACTCGCATATGAAAGTAATCCAAGACTATTGCAAATACACTTCTTCTCCGTCTTAATCCTCATTGCTAAGGGGGTTGTGACCCTTGCAGAAGCAATGACTCTTCTCCAGTTATCCCTTGACTGCGCTGCACGTAGCGCTCCAACCACTGAGGTGCCTGCTGCTGCCTTAATTTGATCGGTCCATCGTGTGGGGGATCTTCCTCTCCCTCTCTTTCCCTCCAGGCTACCGATCACAACTAGTCGTTCCAGGCTATCCTCGTTGCCACGCGCAACGTGTCCAAAGAACTGGAGAATCCGTCGGGTACAGATATTGGCCAGAGACAAGCCATCCAAGCGTAGTTCCTGGCGAATGGACTCATTGGTGCGTCTAGCTGTCCATGGAATTCGGAGCATGCGCCTCCAACACCACATTTCGAAGGCATCAATTTTTCTCCTTTCTGCTGCTTTTATAGTCCATGTTTCAGCAGCATAGAGAAAAATGGAGTGGACCAAGCTCCTGACAAGCTTCATCTTGGTGTTGTTACTCACACCCCGGTCTTTCCAAATTTTGTCTAGCTTAGACATGGCACTTTTGGCGATGGCGATACGACGTCTAATCTCTCCTTCACAAGTTCCTTCATTGCTGATTTGAGATCCAAGGAACTGGAACTCGTTTATTATCTCTAAACCTTCCAGTGAGTTCCCGAGATCACCAAACTTCTTAGATCGATCTATGATCATGATCTTGGTCTTGCTTTGGTTAATCTCTAGTCCCAGTGCCTTGCTCTCAATCTCTACTCGTTTAAGGAGATCTACCATCTCTTTTGGGTCTTTGGCCAGAAGTGTTGTGTCGTCCGCATATCGTATATTGGACAGCTTTACGCCACCAATGGACACTCCTCCATTCCATTCGTAGAGAGCCCTGCGCATGATGTATTCCCCATAGATGTTAAACAGGTCAGGGGAGAGTATGCATCCCTGTCTTACACCTTTCTCAGTGGGGAAGCTTGCAGTGTTTATGCCATTGATTCTTACGATTGCCTTACTTTGGGCATAAAGTCCATGGATGAGTTTTATCAAATGGGATGGGACTCCCATCTCCATGAGTACTTTCCACAGATGTTCCCACTTCACGCAGTCGAAAGCTTTTTTAAAGCATAAAACTGTTGGCGTCAGGAACTCTCGGCTTTTTTCGATCACTTGGCGGATGTTGAGGATCTGCTCTCTTGTTCCTCTTCCTTTCACAAAACCAGCTTGTTCCTTTGGTATTTGCCATCCAATGTAACTGTGTAATCGTGCTTTTAGAACATATAGCATTATCTTGCTGGTGTGAGAGATAAGTGCTATTGTCCTATAGTTTTCACACTTTTTGGATGAGCCTTTTTTGTGAAGAGGAATGAAAACAGATTCAGCCCATTCCTGAGGCCATGTTCCCGTTCTCCATATGAGGTTGCAGAGATCCAGCACTGTTTTTATGCCCTTATCCCCTAGTTCTTTTAGAAGCTCGGCCTGTATGCAGTCATTGCCGGGGGACTTGTTGCATTTTAGTTTTTTCATTGCAAATACACACCTTTCTTCAAATAATGCTACATGAATTTTCAATAGCTGGCAGAATGGTGAATGTTACACAAGTATATAAGGTGGTCCCCTAAGCCAGGGAAAATAATACTTTAATTAAGTTGTGTTTATAACTTTAACTTTACTTTATTCTGTACAAAAACAATTCGCCAAACTTTTATTAGCCAAAGTCTATCTAGCACTACGTTGTCAAGGCGTTATCTATCCATTTTATTAAGCACCATTTTGGTAAACAATACATTTTGAATCGGTTACGTAATTTTAGTGGCAAATTTTCCATAATATTGTTACATTACATGAGTACGGGTACCAAAAATCTCAATTTTATTAATTTATGCAACTCGCAGGTAAAAGTTTTTTAATGAAATCAATAGGTGGCGTACAGATATTTTAAAATTTCAAGTTAGTATACATGTATTTATCAAATCATTTCCATAATTTGTTTTTTGTTGTTTTATATGTATAAACATTTTTAAATTAATGATTTTTGATTTGTGTATAATAATAACTTAAAACATCGTTATGTATCCATAGAAATATTAGGTTCTTTGTGACTGCTAGTATTTATTTGTACATCGTTTCGAATCGAATGTAAAAACGTTATAAAAAATTACATACTGTTCAAAAGGTAGTGTAAAAATAAATTTCTCTTTGATGATATATTTTCTAATCATTGAAACAATTTCCATGAAACATATTTCTTTATGATATAATTTACGTTTATATAATATACATTATTTAATGGAGAAAATGATTTAAAGTATGAAAAAAATTGTTGATTGTTTATTTAATAACTACTGTAAGGATGAAAGTTGAGTATACTAATTTGTTTATTGTGTATTTCAGCTGCATGTCGTTGAATACGGAGCCAACAAGTTCGGGTTCCAACCCTCCGGAGAGGGTATCACTGTTCCTCCTCTAAACTTGGCTGTTGAACCCGAAGAATTTGTGGAACCAGCACCGAGAGTATTCAAGGTAATTAGCTTACTTATTGCAAAGCTTTTCTTTATGTCATCGGTAATATGGAAATAAATGTCTTCTCTGAAAAAAGCAAAAATACAGGAGTGGAAGCTTAATTAATTAACAGATATTAAAATAATATTATTTCAATATAATATATTGACACAAAATTATAATGAACTTCTTAAACAAAACAGGAAGTAATATAAATATATATATATATATATATATATAATATATATATATATATATATATATATATATATATATATATATATATATATATATATATATATATATATATATATATATATATATATATATATATATATATATATATATATATATATATATATATATTTTTTTTTTTTTATATATACATTTATATATATTTATATAAACCTTGTTCTTGAATCACTAGATTTTCACTAGAGACATATATTGGTGAGATGTAAAGAAGCTTTTTATAAAGCAGAAACTCTTATATTAGTATGTGAGGTCCGAATCCTGGATTACAATCACACACATGAGCAACGCCAGAAAATACCATTTTCATTTTTATTATTTAAGCTTATAATTTGACTAGATAATTTATTTACAACATATTGAACAACGGAGTCCTGGTTCCAACTCTAATGTATGGAAGTGAAGCATTGAGATGGCAAACGAAGGTAGACAGAAAGTAGACTGAATGTGCGGCAAAACGATGTATGATAGATATTCGAATGCCGGAACAAGGAAATAATGCAATGCAATAACAAATTAATGAGGCGAATGTAGGTGGAAATAGGAGGCGAGGAAGATCGAAGAAAGCTTGGTATGATCAAGTAGGTCAAATACTTGAAAGTGATCAGGTCAGGAGTCAGAATAATCATCGGGTATGTATGAGGAGATATACGATGTGAAAGAGGCGTTGTTTGCGAGAGAGGATTTTTTTATTTATTTATTTAATAAAGTTACATTTTGAAGTACAACATTATACATTTTCTAAACATTTATACATATGGCAAACTTTTAGTTTTAGATTCGCTGAGCTCTTGTGCTTCGAGAGGGACACTCATGGTTTAATGTTTTACGTAATTATATATATATATATATATATATATATATATATATATATATATATATATATATATATGTTTATATAAATAAATATATATATATATATATATATATATATATATATATATATATATATATATATATATATATATATAAATATATAAAAATATATAAATATAAATATATATATATATATATATATATATATATATATATATATATATATATATATATATATATATATATATATATAAATATATATATTTATATTATTAAAATTCATTTGATGTCCTGAAATGTAAAAATAATCTTAAACTACCGTTATTCAGCAAAGCTTTTCTATTGATAACTTAACTTCGTAAATGAACAGAGCAACGACAAGCTAGATTTTATTCTTTGTTTGTTAGAAAATCTGACGAATCAAATTAAATTATTTATTTAATGTTTTCTAGTAAAATGGAATTAGAGAATTGCGTTTTACTAGAAACAAGTGTTTTAAATGCACAGGAAAAAAAATGAAATCTGAAATTAACTTATCATTAAGTTAAATATTTTAAACAACACATGTAGTTAATATATTTTAAAATCAGATTCTGAATTTGAAAATTATCGTTAAAACGCCAAACCTTTTTTCTTCAATTGACGCATCCTACCTATTTTTTTCAAATAACGTTCCTCTATTGGAGTGGTGAGAATTTGTATTCGCTTGTGCATTCTGAATGAGTTATTCTGTTTCAGCAATCCAACCGCCCCCGCCCCCTGGAGGCTCGCGCGCCCCCGCCGGCACCCGCCCCCGCGCCCCGCCGCGCCCCCGCCCCGCAGCCACCACACATCCAATACATCTCTCCCGCCCCAGTACCAAAGAGGGTAAATAATATATCGACCCCTTCTCGTCAAAATATCGTAAGGATAAGAACATTTTTTTATTGAAGGAAGAGTTTTTTTTATAAAATAATTAAAGTGGTGGTAGACAAATCTCGTACAAATGTACATATGCGTAAATATATTTTTTTAATGTAATAACAAAAAAATATTTACGGCTGATGAAAATGTCTACATTCTTTGATTTAAAATTCTTAGGTAAAGCTATTACAATATTTTTAATTGATTTTCGGTATGTTGTACCTGTATTGTATTGGTTGATCCTACGATATTTCGTATATATATATATATATATATATATATATATATATATATATATATATATATATATATATATATATATATATATATATATATATATATATATATATACATATATATATAT
The DNA here is from genome assembly GCF_059751285.1 of Brachycentrus maculatus. Lineage (NCBI taxonomy): Eukaryota > Metazoa > Arthropoda > Insecta > Trichoptera > Brachycentridae > Brachycentrus > Brachycentrus maculatus. The sequence continues at coordinate 87,407 of NW_028281424.1, forward strand.
ATATATATATATATATGTAAATATTCATTCATTACACGTATTTTGCTAAAATGATTTTTATTTATCGTTTAAAGTATCGTGCAGATAAATGTCTTTACTGTCAACTTAAATCTAATTAGGCTTTTTTGAGTATAAGTATATAATTTAGTGATAAAATAACCTTACTTTGGATCCCGGGCAGAGGCCCGTAGAATATGTAGTACTGTTAGGGTAGAATATTATATATAGAACTATAGTTGACATACTTTTGACAGTTTTCCATAGGGAAAACTATAAGATTTTAACTTAATTTCCAATGCAGCAACACCGAATAAAAAGGAAAAGATTTTTTATATAGGTTTTTTTATATTTCCTCTCCAACGAAACACATTATAGGTTTCAAGAAATTTAGCTCCATTTCGTTAATTTGCAGCAACAATTCTTCGCTGGAGCTACACCTGTAGAGACGGAATCCTATGACTACGAGCAACCCGCCCCTGCTCCCGCCAGACCGGTCCAGAACACCCCTCGGCCCGCCCCCCGGCCGCAGCCGCAGCCCCCGCAGTACCAGCCCCAGGCCGCGCCCGCCCCCCAGCCCAGGTACGCCCAGAGCGAGCGCCCGGTCGCCACCTTCCGCCAGTTCAACTTGCCCCAGTACCGGAACCCCGAGCCCGTCCAGTACGAGCCCGCCTCGGAGCCGCCCACCTACTTCAGGCAAGACCCTGTCAGGCCGCAGCCGAGCGCAGATACACCCAGATCCGGGAGATCTCCGACGAAGTCCCCGGTTCTTCCTACGCTCCCAGAGCGCCCGCGCCAGTGCAGAGCTCCAAGAGCCAGCTCGGTGGCGGATTCTTCGACCAGCTCCAGCAGCAGTTCTCTCTCCCCAAGAACTCCGCACAGCCTGTTCACGATGTCTCATTCGGCTTTTATTGAGAGTGGGAGTAGATAAATTTGTAAATTATTAGAATTGTGATTCCTGTTGCATCTAGTGATCGTTCCTTTATGCGTGTATATACTATTGTGGTAATAAAGTAAAATGAAAAAAAATATATGAAACAGTTTTTTTTAACCGTATCAATTGATAAAAATATATAAATCTAAACGGTTTTATTCAATTAGTGATATATGAAAACGGTGAAAATTTTACACAATTAACATATACTTTTAAGCAAATTGAAAAATAATAATATATGTATTTTATTGTTGATATATCATAAGTTGAAAAAAATTGGTTGATCCAGGATTTATGGTTACATAAAAGTGTGTATATGTAGGTATTTGAATAAGCATATATGTGTTTATTTATAAATATATATATATATATATATATATATATATATATATATATATATATATATATATATATATATATATATATAAATATATATATATATATATATATATATATATATATATATATATATATATATATATATATATATATATATATATATATATATATATATATATATATATATATATATATATATATATATATATATATTTATATATATATATATATATATATATATATATATATATTTATATATATATATATATATATATATATATATATATATATATATATATATATATATATATATATATACACACACACACACAAACATATGCATATGATATTCTATAGTGAAAAACCATTTCATATGAACATATTTTTCATGATATGTTAATTAATCTTTCAGGAATAATAATCGAAAAAATCATTTGGCTCGAGATGAGAATATCAATGGTCTAAACTTAATTTTTTACTAACACACTACGAATAAATTATCAGTTTCAATGTCAAAATATTGCGACATATGGAATGAGTGCGTGTGAAATTTAACAAAATAGTTTGCAGCATTTATCGGTTCGATCTACAAGACACCCTTTATGCACAATGAAGAATAAATAATATTAATTACTTTTGTGGAAACCGAAAGTCTCCTTGGGCAGGAACAATGTGCCATAGTTTAGACATAACAGAATGACATTACGAAATCGCTCACAATGGAAGTGCATAAGATGGCGAACTACATTTTTCTCACAAGGTGGGGAATTGGTTCGTTAGCATTGTGTAAGCTAATGAGAACCTCAGAGCTAGGAGACTATCGCGAGGGACATGAACTGGATCTCGGCAAAAAGATAAAAGTGTTCCCACGGATGTGATGATGCATGCAGGGAGATTTTTGCAACGGATTTGACAAAAAGTACTTTCAATTTCCTCGTGTATACTCCATAATAGAGTTGCATGTTATATTTCTCATTAAATCGCAAAAAAACTTTCATTTCACAAAACCAGTTTCTGTGAAATAAAACAAACATATCTGATAAAACAAATTTGAAAAGGAAAAAAAAAACCTAGAAATCACAAAGCGAAGAGAAATTTGTAACAATATAATATGCATGACATATGTATGTATATCTAAAAGAGCATACATACTATATGTCATGTATGCTCTTTTTGACGAGTAAATATACATAAAATCACAAAAACCACATATGAAAGATTGATAATTCTCCTTACCGTCCATTTTTTACAATGGATTGTAAACAATGGATGATAAGGAGAGTGTTTTATTACCATACTACTAAGTTATCTCAATGCTTTTAATAAACAAAATAGATTAATAACTTATTTTTTTTGTATAAATCGCCTGTTACTTTATTCTTTATACCCTTCGAAAGTTAATTGATCACTTATATGTATATATACTAATTATGTATATATATATATATATATATATATATATATATATATATATATATATATATATATACATATATATATATATATATATATATATATATATATATATATATATATATATATATATATATACATATATATATATATATATATATATATATATATATATATATATATATATATATATATATATATATATATATATATATATATATATATATATATATATATACATATATATATAAATATATATATATAATTAGTATATAATCATAAACACTTCCTCTGCGATGGTGGGTCTGGTCAGACCCACCATCGCGGAAAATTATTGATTACGTAATAGGTAATTTGTTTACGTCGTTTTCCTTGAGTGTAATCGTTTTTCAAAAAATTACCTACAAATTGAGATACAAACGAAAATTATTGGACCAGATTCAAATGAGTTATTTAAAAAAAAAGAACAAATAAAATATCAAAAATCATATTGAGTAAGGTCAGTTGATCGCTATCAATGTGTTAGTGTGCCGTCTGCCGTGATTTTGAAATCCCAAAAACAAAAGCATACATTGTCAATCTTTGGCGATTGTTTCCGTTTATTGTTTTTTTTTTTATATTTGTTTTTAACTGATTTATTTGTTTACTTGTATGACGGATTAAATATCATAAATATAGACTATAAGGTAAATCTACATTTAAAAAATATTAATATTACAAAACACAGACCTTCACAATAAACTGTTTTATATTTGAACGATTTCTAGTTTTATTTTTTTTTAAATCTTTTCGATACTTTACCACAATGGCAGGAAAAAAATAATTATCTCATGACGAGATTGAACGACTTTTGGACAGTTCTAAAAGTGAAAGAAAAGTGAAAGAAAAGTGAGAGAATAGCGCAGATGACAGTGATTTAGAATTCAAAAACCTTAGATTCAGAATTTGAAAGTGCAACGGAAAACGTGGTTTTATAAGAAATGTCAGTAAGTGATAAAAACATCGATTTCAACAAGAAAAGTACCGATTGTCCTCTTATTTTTTGGTAACAATTTATTGGTCAATAATAAAATTAAATATCATACCTATTATGTCTAACGAACTTGTATATAAAATTTTTATAATAATTAGTTTTATTTGGTTTCGTACAAAATTGTATTCATAATTTCTAAAACCCGCAAAATGTTTATGTAAGAAATTCCGTATATATTTTTCAATGAAAATTTAAATATTTTCACTGTATTTAAAATGAATTTTAATTGCATTATGGACAAAAATTTATCTTGAAATATTAACTCAAAATCCTAGAATCATTTTGTGGTTTTTGGAGCTAACTGCCACGTTTTATATTTGAAGATAATTACTTAGTTGCATTTTGTTAATAATTCTATCTGTTATGATGTTGACTTAAAATATAGTTATAAAATTAAAAACACAAATTATTTGAATTCAGTAAAAATAAAAATGTTTACAATCACTGCTTCATTGCCAACCATGCTACATGCGCGTGTGACATGCTCCGCGGTAGTAGTGAGTACATAAATTAGTTAGTCTGTGGTAGTGAGCCGCAGCGCGCGGTCGCGTTTGGATGTAAAATTATGCGCTTGGATAATTTAATTTCAAAACTATCAAAAACTTGAAAATTCTCATACAAAACTTATGACACATTATCCTATTGCTATGTAGGCTATTTTGAATAATATATAAAATATAAAAACCCGACGAAAAACGCCTAAAAGGCGATTTCTGTACTGGGTCAGATCAGACCCACCACCGCTGGGCGCGTTTTGTTTGAGGCCATCGCGCTTTAGGTGTTAATATAAAAACATGAATAATATATCATATTCATAGTAAATAAATAAGTAGATATTTATCATAAATTATACAATTTTTATGATTTTCATGATGGATTATTATAAAACCATATTTTCTTTATTATAAAAAATTAATATTTAATTATTCTAGATTTTTAAGCAAATTAACAAATTAAAGATTTTTGTAAAGAAATAACAATAATAAAAATGCAAATTATGTCGTACTTACCTTATAATTTATTCACAGTAATCTACATAGATATTCCACTTTGTACAATGGTAACAATAAAAGCTTTGCAATAAATGCAACACATTTTACATCCTTACATAATCGTCAAGAAATCACATCATTCTTTTATCTCGCTTCGTTTCATCTTTGGTTTGTGTTTCTTCGCCTAGTATTTGGACATTCCGTACTTTCTTCCTGTATTCTGGTACCGGAGTGGTCATCATGCTGTGTGGTTCCGGCATTGCACTAAAGTCGGGATGTATCGCCAACATGAGCATCTTAAGTAACAAAGCTTCTCGTACATCTGGAGGCAAGTACTCGACTTGTTCCTCGTTTTCGTTACCACTGGGACCTTCCTCGAATCGAGGATCATACATTCTAGGCCTGAAGAATCGTCTTCTGGGAACGAATCTCTGACTTTCGTACGGAGTTGAAGTATCATAATTAGCAATTTCATTTCTATAGTTGTCATCTTGCGCTCTATAATCGTTTCTGTTCGGGAATGGTGTTTGCTGATTGGGGAAAGTATTTTGATATTGGATGTAAGGGTTTTGAGGAGCAAAAGCATTGTAAGGTCTTCCTTCGGGAAATTGCTGAGGATACACTGATCGTGCTCTATACAATGCTTTTTGTTGTTGATATTCTTGGTTGAATACTTGTCCTTGCTGTTGATATTGAGAGTTTTCATAAGGCGGACCCGGGTTGTTGATGTCTTCGCGGATATCAATTAATGCTTGCAAACGATTTTGTTTCACGAGAAGGTGATGTAAGAGTATCTTTAGATCTCTAGTGCTAACCGGCGTGGATATTGGCCGAAGTTCATCCAATGGATGTTGAGGCAGTAGTGGTGGTATCCTATGCGGAATGATATTTTCTTCCCGTCGATCATTATAAGCGTTATTATACATTTGATACCTAGTAGGCATATTTCCATTAAATATTGGAATAGCGACAATATTTCGTTTGTTATCTTGGTTGTCATTTGTAGGATTTTCAATATTCTGAATATGTGGCCGAGTAGTCAGTGGTATTATATTAGGCGTTATCGGTGGTTGAATTTGTTGTCTCACGTATTGTTCGTTAGTGTCGACTGGAATGTTAGGATTATATCTGAATAAAACCCTTTGATTTCCGATGGGGATTGGTGCTCCTGGATTATCCCTCAGGAACTCTTGAGTTCTAAATTGAGCCACTGGTACGTTAGAAGGTGCTAAAAATGGACGATCAATAACTCTCTGCTCACCGATTTGCTGTTGTGGATATTGATATATGGGCACAGGATTGGACGTTACGAAATTTTCGTCTTCAATTTTATTTGTGGTGGCTTCTAAAGTTGTCTCTTGCTGATCTTCGTGAACTTGTGGACTATTTGTTACAAGTTTGTCATTTAACTTTTGTCTGGATACGAGAAGAGGATGAATCGGCACGAGTCTCGGTCTCGTTGTCGTAGTAAAAAGTGGTCGCGGTGTTCCGAGAGAAACTGATCCTCCATACACATCAGTAGTATCATCACCAGCAGATTGTTGAAAAGCAAACATTTGCCCGGTTTCATAATTATTAGAGCTGAGTTGTCTCCGAAAAGTGTTTGCCCTGAGCGGTTTACTATCCTTTGACCTTTGATCAGTAACTTTTTCAAATACCAATGATGACCTTAAATTTGTTTCTGTTGTGGTTGAAACGGTATTATTTGATTTTGAGGGTATCTTTACAATTTCTTTGAATATTTTTAAATCGTTTAAAGTCGGCTCGTTGCTCGATTTTACATCCGATATCGTGCGAGGTGTGAATACTGGAAAGGTTTTTATTAATTCTGGTTGATCATTATTGGTCGAATCGCTGGAGTTCATACTGTAAACGTTTCCTGTTACAACTCTGTATGACTCTGTGGTAGTGACAGCTGGATTAATATTTAAAATATTGACAGGTCGTCGTCGTGGAATAGCTTGTATAACAGTTTGTCTCGTCGGGTTGCTACTGGTTTTAGGGTAGACCAAAGTCGGTTGCGGTCGACGAGTTGTCCCTGCAGCCGTTCTGTTGAGTCTGATGGGCGGAACGAGCGGCAAAAGTGGTGACGACTGCGACGCATTACTCGAAGAGTATGAAACCCTTTTGATTTCACCGTTAGGGTCGACGTATCCAAATGTCCCTTTAATATTGCCTTGCACGTCTCTACTTTCTATCTTGAAGGTTCCATCACCCGCTTCGTACCCTACGGTGTAGGATCCATCGTCGTTCAATCGTCTTATCTGCTTCACTATATCTACTTTCTTTGGATCAGCCGTTTCGGAAGCAAATAAATCTTTGGTGGAGTTAGTTTTCGTTTCAATTATCGTCGTGATGTTTGTAGCATTAGCGATGGTTTCTGTAGTCAGCTCTATTCGAGTCTCCTCTGATGCAACTCCCACAAATGGAGTACACATCACAAGGAAAATCAACCATGTTGATTTCTGAAACAAATTAAAAATGTTTTTAATGATTGATTGAAAAATTAAAGAACATGAAATTCCCATAAATAAGAAGCATTTTATGTTCTAAGTTGCCTAAATGAAACTACCAATTATATATTTTATCTTATTTTCGTTTCACTGTTTACATCTTTAACAAAGAAAAGTTTGTCACCTCAAAAGCTCGAAATGAAGATGAACGTTTTACCAAATATATAATTCTGAATTTGAAATTAACTTTCAAATTCATTTGAACATAAAAATTGAAACACTTAGATTAGACCGCTTTGTAAGTTTATTGGTGTAAATGTCACTAGTTTCAATAAGTACGGATGTTTTCATCAACAGGTTAAAGCGTATTTTTTTTATTTCAGTTTTTATTTTTACATGTTATGAGAACATTTGTAGTTCTTAATAAATGTATTACGCAATAAAGTAAGAGTCCCGAAAATTGGATTTAAACTAATATTGATCTCCTTCAATAACGCAAACGAAAAATTGCTGTTTTTTTATGGAATACTGGTCTGTGCATTTTCACCGTATGCTGCGACTGGTTTATATCTAAAATCTTCACTCTTTACAAATGTACTTATGTGTATATGTATATATGTGTATATATGTACCTTCAATTATAATAATTTACACGATTTATAGACCCGTGCAATTTTATAAAACAATATTATATAATGAAGCCCTTGACATTTACCAGTTGCCAAAGGCTAAACTGATAAATATAGTTTCATCGTAGCCAATACACCAAAATAATAAGATATCATATCTACTCCCAGTGATACACAGGGCACCATATTTGATAAACGTAGTGTTTTAATAATGTTTACTTAATTAAATTTAAGGTGACCAGTGCTGGGCTTCTGATTCTTGGGTCTACGAATGGAATGTTTATATATATTAGGTTACTGAAAGAGCTCAGGACGAAAGAATAATATTGTGGAAATGGAAATGAAGGAAGCATTGTAGGTAAGAATAGGAGAAACCCAATAATGACCATGACTCGAATTTATATACTCTTATTCGTACATAGGTAATGTGTACGAGTCCCTTTAAGAATACGTTGATAAATTAAAAGAATAAATATATTTTTTTAGTTGATGGAAATTAATTTAATATTTTATTTGAAATGATTTTTAAAATTGACAATCGATTTAATGAAATTTTTTTAATGAAAATTTTTTTACGTTAAGTGTATTAATGTAAATGAAAATAAAAATAAAATAAAATATCCGCTTATGATTGGTTCTATGCAACCCACCCCATATTTTAATATATATATATATATATATATATATATATATATATATATATATATATATATATATATATATATATATATATATATACACTCCTTTCAAGAACGTCATAAATCACAAAAACTTGATTTTTCAGGAGAACGTTTTTAAAGTTTAAGAATATAATACAATGGATTAAAAATAAATATCAAGCCACTTATTGAACTTTTTACTTTGCAACACAACTTTTTAAGTAAAACCTGAAGGTTTTTTCTCCATTTGAAAAATATCAAGTTTATTTAAAAAAATAATTAAACAATACCTTTTCTTCAAAATCCAAAAACAATACTTCTGCCCTGTAGCGGGTTAATATTAAGTTAAAAATATGCCTCTTTTGCTGGGATATAGTACATTTTCTGGGCATTCCGAAAACATGCACAACTGAAAATTGCCGTTTTTTGATTTATGACGTTCTTGAAAGGAGTGAGCGATATATATATATATATAAATATATATATATATATATATATATATATATATATATATATATATATATATATATATATATATATATATATATATATATATATATATATATATATATATATATATGTATAAATATAAATATATAAATATTTATGTATTTATATATATTTATTTATACATATATATTTATATAAATATTAATATTTATTTCAATGACACTTAAAATGACAGAAGTAAAAATAAATAACTGTATCACTTTTCCAGGACGAAATATTATTTATAAAAACAGAAATAAAAAAATACTTTGCACCAGTTAGATAAAAACATCGTTAAACATCACATCACATAACAGTTTCATAAGCACTTTTGACATTAGAGCGGAACACGATTCGCAATTAGATATAAACAATGGTAACGGCAGATACTAACCTCACTGTGAACACTCATCTTTACCAAGGCCTACATGAAAAGAGATCAAAATGAAAACTGAATGAGAAAATTGGCTCGGGGTCCCTATATAGGCTGGGCCCCCTTCTAGCGCTTCGCCCCGGACCTTCGGCTCCGACTCGGGGCTTCTGCGACAATAGTCCGTTGGGACACACGATGTGGGAACTCGGGGCGCCTATGGCCGCGTGGGATCCAGCTCATATTATTGCGTAACTCATTATTATACTCTCCACTATTCTCATGTCAGCTATACGCCACTTACTCGTAAGTTTCATACACATATTTGCGAGTCGAAGTTTGGCAGTGTTTATGTTGTAAATATTCCAGATACGAGGGAGACATATTTATATTTATAGTAACGTAGGTATAGAGTTATGGTTTTTAAATTTTCCGGATAAAATCGGAAAGTACTACAATTCATATAACGCATTGTTTAAATGAATGCGAAATATTATGAAACGAGAGCTTGGTGCAGAATACTGACGAATAACGGATAGGCGATTGCAAATCATTAAGTCGCTATTATTGACATTGATAAATTAGTTTACAAGGAAATAAATTTAGGAATATGTTAACGTAATAGGTAATATATTTGTTTCCTTTCAATTGTAGAATCCCCACGAAATAGTACGTCTGGGGTGTATTTGGGTGGATGAAGATTATCTATCGTAGTTTCAAATCATCTCTTGGGAGGATTGCTCCTCCGAACTAAGTAATAACTTAAATATTTAATCAGATCTTATTTAGATATATTTGTTCTTAATTAATATAAAACATAATATTTTTAAAGTATACATATTATTAGGTAAAAAAGGTATGAAATGCTTATAGGTTTTAAAACTTATTTTTAACATTGTCATATTTTTCAGATTTCATTTTCCCAGATTTGTCTTTCTTATATAAGCCTTTGGGATCATTTACTTCAAGGATCGTATGTTAATATATTTAAAATCGTCTTACAATACCTGAGGAGTAAAATTGAACACTTCACCGCGTATGATAATTGTCATTGAAGATACATAACTGCAGTACGTTTTAGACTTTAAATACAGTATAGGATTGTTTTGATTATTTTTATCCGGCTTCATAATGCAATATTACGCACATAAAAACACAATAAATTACGAAAAGTAGAATAAAAAAGTACAGAAAATATATTGAATATAATATTAAAAAATTAAGTTAATTTTAAATAGTAATAAGTCACACACTTTCCTTTAATGCGTATGAGTGATTTCTTTGCTTTCATAAACATAATAATAAAGATAATATTGAATATATATTAGAAACAGTGCCCTTCTCATAATTGGGTGAGATGTAGTGTTAATTTAAGAGAACTGAATATTTTAAATTTTTAAATACGTAAACAATGAATCAAAAATAATATATTGATTTTTTAATGTTAATAAAAGTTTTAAATTAAGCATTAGCCAATTACCGCTCGTATTATACACCAGCTCTTGTGAGATTGATTCCCAACTCTTCCGTCATATATCTCATTGTATAAATCTCATGATAACACTAAATTACGCATTTTCTAGGAAAAGTCACACAAATGAATCATAACGTAACATTAACGTAACGTCACATGAAACATTGTGGCACCGATGAAATAGTATTTAAATACTTGAATCATTTTAAATATATTTGGATACTAATAAATTTTATATTATTTTTTGACATCTCAACATAGATGTAGAAGAATATGGATGTCTGGGCATTTACGGGACTAACGACCGTCATAGGCTGGTTTAAGTGATCACTTTACACACGTGTAACATTCACCAATTATACCCATGATTGACAACCACACTACTCAAATTCTTGGAAGTTCTATATGAAAATAACTCCCGTAATTGGAGATAGTCTAGATTTGTGAACAAGTATTTGGACACACGCAAAATGTTATTAATATATATTTATAAAATTAAAATAATATATGTACTTTTAAAATTAAAATAGTAGATATCACGACAGTATAGTGCTTTCTCGTTCAACTACATGGCCTGGTAGAAAAAAATAAAATCCGTTATGCATCACAATGATTAAAAAATTGGCGTAATTTTTTAATTAACAAAAGAAGTGTTTGTGACGTTTTAGAAAATAAAAAATAATCCCGACATTTATTAAAGATAATATATAAAAGAACTGCATAAGTTTATTAATCATGCTTACACACATACGATTGCCAACATTAAAATGCTATCATTTAAAAAAAAACACACAAAATGTAATCCGTATAGTTTAATTAATTTCATGTTTCCGAAAACTATTATTGTGTTTACCATATATAACTAACACAGTTAATTCTGTAAATATTATAATATTTTAATAATATAAACAAAATGAGTTATTTAAAGAAAAACTTCAAAATTAAAAAAAAACTCTAGTTTTAGCGAATACTAGATCTGGGATATTGTATTTTTATTTGAAAGGTTTATTCATGCATCTACGAGTATATATAAAGATTTTTCCAAGTTACAAATTAAAGTAGAAACACATAAAATTGTGCAATTTTTAAATTTGAAATGTCGAGGAATTCATTTAAAAGATTTCGTTATCTGAGTTATAGAGATGGCGTCCTCTTTACTTGTTTCTTGACAAAAACTCTTATAGAGCAATAATTTTATATGGGAACCTTAAATCTTACGCAAATTAAAGTTAATTATCCGTTAACTCTTATAAAACCATCACCAAATTGAATATGCGGGATGGTGTTCCCATGAAAATTAAGAAGCAACGTACTAAACAAATAATGAACAAAAGTAAATTATTAAATAACAACTTAAGTTGCTTAATATCCACTGAAACAACCTATAACGCGATCTCCATAAGGACATTCATCATTAATATTATTAAATAGAATAATTTAAATGTAAACGGGTAATTTAAATTGCCATGGCAATTTTTTTAATGTAATTTTATTTTGAAAACTACTTTTCTTTGCCGTTTAGCATAAATTAAAGAAATTGAAAAAATGGACGACTTAATTTGTTTAGCTCTAACGGCAAAATATGTCATTACTTAATAAATCTTCTGACTCTTATCTGCACCCAGTGGTGCATAAGGCACTGCATCGTATTGACGCAGTGTTATCTTGATCGTTACTTGCATGATGGTCACTCCTGCGCTTCAAGGACCAGTTCAAGGTGTCCAATCACTATAAGTGATTTAACTTAATATTTAGTAATAAATAAATAATCATTTTATTACAATGCTCATAAATGTATCGCTTGTATTATTG